>NC_056746.1:483083495-483304905 GCF_019279795.1 Protopterus annectens
AAAAGGAAAAAAGAAAAAGCAAATCCCAAGAAGGAAAGACATCCCTGATCAGTATCTGTAAGAAACTAAGGTCCCTCATAAAATCCTCCAAGGCTAACTTCGAAAGAAAAATAGCCAAGGATTCGAAAGATAACCACAAAGCCTTCTTTAGCTATGTCAAGAATCTAAGTGGCAACTCACAGATATGCACTGAGCTAGTGCAAAATAGCACAAAATATACTGACCCCACTGATACTGCCAACATCCTGGCAGATAGATTCAGTGCAAACTTCACCCCCCTCTCACCCCCAAAAGGTCCCACAACAATACCGGAAAAGTGTAGTGTCCCAGAAATCACAGACGCACAGGTGAAAACAGCCCTTTTAAAAGCCAAAAGCACAGCGTCAATGGGGCCAGATGGTGTCCCAGGCTGTGTCTTGCATGAAACTACAGAACGAACTAACCCCCTCCACCTAAACACACTGTTCAACCTCCGCCTCTCCACAGGCCACGTGCCCATATAATGACGCACAGCAATAGTTATTCCGCTCCACAAAGGAGGGGCCACAACTGACCATGGTAACTATCGCCCCATAAGCCTGACTAGCCTGGTCTGCAAGGCTATGGAGCGCATCATCATGGAACTCATTAACAAAGACATTGGGAACCTCAAAACACTTGACCCGACCCAGTTCGGCTTACAGGGCAGGTCATGCCTACTAAACCTGGTTGACTTCTTCGAGGCAGTCACCAAGGCCATAGATGAGAGGAAGGTAGTTCACACAGCCTACCTTGACCTCGCCAAGGCTTTTGACACCATTCCCCACTCGGAAATTATAGAAAAACTCACCAGCCTGAACATAAACCCCTACGTCACGAGATGGGTTACCAACTGGCTTATAGACAGAACTCACATGGTAAGAATAGCGGGCTCCAGGTCTGACTCTAAACCAGTCACAAGTGGTGTCCCACAAGGCTCGTTCCTGGGACCCCTACTGTTCAGCATATACTTCTCAGACGTACAGGCAAACACAGGAGGACTATGGCTAACCAAGTTCGCCGATGACTGCAAACTGGGAGCCATAATTGACTCTCTGGCTGACGGACATTCTCCAAAAGGGCCTTACTGAGACAGACACCTGTTGTCAGTCATGGTCTCAAGCTAAATGCCAAACAAATACATAGTCATCCCATTTGGGGAAAAACAAAACACCCATGAATTACCATATAGGTGGCAGCCCCCTTAATACGGAAGAGGTGGTAAGAGATCTGGGGACCCAAGTAGATAGTAATTTCTCCTTTGACAATCATATTGCCAAAGTAGTTAGGAAATCCTTCTATGTAGCCCATCTGATTACTGAAGGGTATTTAGCCCATCTAATTACTGAAGGGTTCGTATCTAGAAATAGAGGTTATAGTGCCCCTCTACTCGTCACTCATTAGACCCACCATGAAGTACAATGCCCCATTTGGTATGTACCTCACAAGACACTTCCAACAGCTGGAAAGACCACAAAAGTACCTCACCAAGAGAATTACTTGTATCAAACATATGTCCTATGCAGCCCGACTGGAAAAACTCCAGCTGTACTCAGTGGCATATCGCTTACTCAGAGGTGATCTGTGCCTGACTTACAAAGCCATGTCCAACTCAGAATTGATGGACATGCTCCACCTAAAGAAATCCAAGTCACTGTGAGCCACTGGCTCTAGTGAGCTAAACCTCGCCACAACAATAAATAGAACATGCTGGAGGGATAGATTCCTGTCAGAGACTCCCCATGCTTTGGAACAAAATTCAGCCAGGAAATTTCTGAGGATTTTGCACTACTGAGTAGTGATTCTCACAATTCCCTTTACCAGAGTACATATGAAGGAAAAATCAGGGGTGTCAGCAAACAGAATGATCCCAACATCCTGACCTTCTAGATTCCAATGTTGGACTTTGTAAAGAGGGAACTACCTTGATGAAAAGTCCAAATATTCCTGAATCTAGGTCTCCTCTCTAACACTACCTGCAGTCTGTAACAGATGCATCAGGTTTTGCATAGGGAGCTATGGGGATAAAAGTGGAGGATCTATGGATCAAACAAGACGGACCAAAACACACGTCAGAGATATTGACAGTAAAAAAATTCACTCAACTGTCTTATCTAGGTCCCTAGGGCCTCTTAAAGTGATTACAGACAACACCGCAGTCATATGATGTATATTCAAAATACCAGATCTTACCCTCTGTGCAGGCTGGCCATGGTAGCCTGGGAAATTGTGATTCAGCACAGTCTATAGCCCGCCAAGCATCCTACATTTCATCACATCAAAATGTACCAAACCAGCTGAGCAGGACCAGGACAGACCCTCACAAAAGTAACTTGATTTTGGTAGTCTTGCAGGAAATGTTCTAGTTGTAGGGAGCTCCTCAAGAACATCTGTTTGCCTCATTTCAAGACAGGCAACTAAAGAAATTCTGCTCCCTGCTTTTTATCCCATTGGAGGGGGAAGTTCCTGAATTCTTTCCACTTTTCCACTGCTATCCATGGTCATTCTGGAGATTCAGAAAGACTTTTCTAGAATCAGTGTGGTGATCCTCTTCTGGCTTAGACCACAGCGGTTCTCCCTTCCAATGTTATTGGCCAAGGGCAGTTACTACAAGCTTCCTCACAGAATTTGTCTATTCGCAAAGGAACAGGGGTTGTTTGTCCAACCTGAAACAATTACAGCTGACTGCCTGAATGATTTAATTTTCTGATTAGGAACGTTTTTTTTCTGAAGAGGTGCTGCAGGTGTTAGAGATAGAAACCTGCTTGGCAAACCTATATTGATAAGTGGATACAATTTTCTAGTTGGTACAGTACTGCGGACCACTTCCCTCTCTGGAGTTCTTTACCGGTACTGCTTCTGGAATATTTGTGGGTTATCCTCTGGCCTTTTATACTGTTCAAGGTTTACTTCTGAACCATTTCAGCATGTCTGCCCATGGGTCCTTTTCTTTCAACTGGTGTCTCCTTCTTGGGTTCTTAATTGTTTTGGCAAAACTTAATACTGGTTCCTTTTAAACTAGGTCATTAGGGTGATTTGCTGTTTATTAGAAAACAGTGTTATTTATTGCTCTGACAACTGTGAGAATAGTATCGGAGTTGCAAGTTCTTTTGATGGGTCAACCTTATTTGGTATTCCACAAAGTCAGGGCTTCCATGGTAATAAATACTTCATTTATTCCTAAAGTGGTATCAGAATTTACTTTTGAGTCAAGCCATCCATATCATTGACCTCTTTCCAGAGTCTAAAAATGAGAAGATTCTTTATACTCTGGATGTACATAGACAACTTGGGTATTATCTTTCCAGAATTAAATCCTTTAGGAAAGCTGAACAGCTGTTTTTTCTTACCTCCTAATTAAATAAAGTCAATGAGCGTTAAAACTGTCTTCCATGTGGTTGTCTCTTGCTATTACTTTATTCCCACCATACAGATGAGGTAAGGTCTCATTCTACCAGGGCTTTGTTTGCTTCTTTGCCTTTATGGAAGGGGGGGTGGACTCTAGAAGCATTCTAGAGACCCATCACTTGGTCCTTTGTACATACTTTGCAAACCACTGTAAACTAGATTCTTTTTACTGGTCTAGGACAGGCTTTGCTAGGACTATTCTTAGTGGGCTACTGAACCCCTCATCCTTCCTCTGCTGGCTTTCCTAAGCTTTGATATTCTGTCCATAAAGCTGATGCTACTATAGCAGAGATATAGTAAATGAACGTAGTACAGTTGTGTAAGTAAACTTACCAAATAAATCAATGTTACAGTAGCCACATCTTCCTTCCATCCCACTTTTTGTTTTATTGCCGGGGGAGGACATTTGTTTACACCTTTATTTACCTTTTTAGTAGGACTTTAGCCACACACTTTTCTGTTAGCAAGAATGTTCTGTGGGTTTTTGCACCCATACTGCTGATTTTTCTCTCTAAGAAGCTTGTGCCTTCAGCAGTCCGGGCACCTGTGAAAGGCTCTGAAAGGCTGTCTGTAATATCCTAGGCAGGAAGTAACACACAAAGGTAAGGCAGCACTGACTTATTTGAACACGTACAGTTATGGTACATTTACTTAAACAGCTTTTCTTTCTCGGATATTAGACTGAATACCTGCAAAGTAAATACCAAATGTAAGAGGGCCAGTACTGATAACCTGTGGTACCCCACTTGTTACAATATTAGTCAGACTGGACATCAACTTTCATAACCAGGGATCAATCTGTACGATAGTCAGTTTGCAATCCAGTGGATAACATGATTTACATGAAGTTTGTCTACTTTTTTTTTAACTATACTAACATGGGGGATGGGGCAAAAACATTGGCTAGATCATAAGCAGTGCACTGAGTGACCACTGTTCACAGCCTCTGTAACCTTTTCAAAGAAGATTGCTAAGTTCAGGAGACAAGGCATGCCCTTCACAAAACAAACCTGATATGGGTCTCGATCAGTTGTTATCCGTCTGCAGAATTGAATTCTGTTGTGATATACTCCTTAACTTTGCATATGAAGGTGGTAAGATGGCTGGGCCTGTAATTGCCTGAATCTATTGAAGAGTGATCCTTGTGTAGGGGGGCCACAGTGGCTGTTCTTCAGAGATCAGGCACCAAAGCTGTGGATAGGCTGTGGTTAAGCAGGTTCAGGTAGAAGATAAAATGGTACATACATGGATCAGATGAAAATGCAGCCTGATAAAGTTGTCTGGTCACATTGAGGTATTATTTTATTGTTTTACAGGGATTTTTTTTTAACTTGTTCCAGGGCATTTTCAGGGCATTTTCAGGGATACTGGAGGCAATGATGTAGATAGGGGTGGGGTAAAGTTGATCCTGAATTTGTCTGCCAATACACTAGCTGTATCCTTGGGATCAGAATGTGTTTCTAGATGAGCTCATTGCATTGTTTGGCATTATTCCTTAATTTCCTGACATAAGTGAAAACAAGTCTATAGTTTCCTTTCATATCTGTTGAGATTTGAGCTTATACTTTGTTTTACATTTTCTAGTAGTATTCATAAGTTCTTTGCTGGCATGTTACATTGTGGTCCTTGGATAAGGGGATTGGGGATTTCTTACAGCCTTTCATGATTTTCCTCCTTTTGTTGTGCAGTTCATTAATGTAGGAGTTCAGCAAGATATGCATTTTTCTGAACTTAGCTTTATATTTAAAGTGGATGGGTACTGACTACTATGCAGCTGTTTAGATGCTTGTAAAAGTCAGAAGTGAATGAGGCAGCTGTCTCATTTGGGTCCATTTGCAAAGGATTGCTGAGAATTTGGCATAGCTACTTCTACAAGTTAAAGTAGGTTTGAAATTCCTAAGGATGGTCTCATTTGGTAGTGGCATGATACCAGCGATAACCAAACACCAAACTCCTTTACAGGACCAGCACCAACTGGTAAAATACAAAAAGTAAGATATCCAGGTGCCAAACCAAAGTGCAGAAATAAAACTTTTATTTTCAGCTTCACCAGTAAAAGCGTTAAAAGCATACAGTAAATCCAATCCCCCTTCAAGCTTTTCACCCGGGCCTCAGGTATTATCAAAGATTTTTAATTCATTTCTAGGCAGTTCTTTATTATATTATTTCTGCCCTACTTATAGTTGATGATAAAAATCAATTAGTTATAAATATGACACAAATTTAAAAAAAAGGGTTCCTTTTTTTTTATATCTTGTTGTATCTTCTGAACAATGTATATGTAACGTTAATATATTAATAACAATGCCTCTTTTTATTTCTAGTCAGTTTTTTAATTAGAACTGGATTACTACAATATAAGAACAAAGCCTATACAAACTATAAAGATATTAGTATAAGTTCCCTTTTTTATAATATATATTTTGTTATGTAATTCTTCATTCTTTCTATCTTACTTAAAAGTGGACATCTTCGCTTGCCACACGTTATTAACATCTTGGTCAACCCTCTATTAACTGCCTCTAATATGGCCAGGGACCCAAACTGTGTGTTTTTTCTTCGCTATTGACCATTTTTTAATATTATAGTGATAGTTTTATTGTATATTTTATTGTATTATTGACGAAGTGTGGCAAACGAAGATGTCCACTTTTTTAAGTAAGATAGAAAGAATGAAGAAGGTGCAGTCATATACATACTTCTTCCATGTTCTTGGTGCATACAAACATACATTTTGTAAACATTTTATACATATATTTGTTGTCAAAAGTGGTTATATCTTATATGCAAATACTAAAATATGAAGTATTTGTATATTCTTTGTTCTGCATATGCTGAAAAACAATTGAATTTGTTATTGCCATAAGGCGTTACATATACATTGTTCAATATGGTTTTTAAAATGTATGATTTTTAACATGTATTTTTCAAGGATAATTATATAATTACTTAATGTTTAATTTTAGACATGCATTTAATATCAATATGAACAAAAGATGAGTTATGATACAGAAGATACAACAAGAATTAATATTATCAGTTTGTATCAGTATATTTAAATGCAGTGTATTGATTATCAATCAGAATCTGCCTAGAAATGAATTAAATGTCTTGATACTGGTGAAGCTGAAAATAAAAGTTTTATTTCTGCACTTTGGAGTGGCATGATACCAGTAGACCTGGCAAAGAAGACAAATTTGTGGCGAGTTGGAGATGGAAGGGTGAGGTACATGAAAGGCGTAGGCTGATGAACAGATGGAAGATATTAGAGTCTCTAGTGGGTAGTTTTACAGTTTGTTCTAGAGCACTGGCATTAAACTCTAAGAAATGCTGAACATATCCATTTTTAGTGAATTAAATTTGCCAGTTAATGCTTGGGTATACGAAATCCCCTGGCAAGAAGATATTTGGTTTGATATTTAACCCTTCAGTGGTGTTAAAGGAATTTCCGTGATCTCCGGGAGATAGGGTATGTAGCTAGCTGTGAAGTAATAGTTGCATTTAACTGATTTAATCTCCAGGATGACCAGATTAGGACTGAGGGTAATTTGATCAGAAGTTGATAGTATTTCTGACAGCTACAGTTACTACCTTACAGCTATCCAAGGGCCTAAAGGCATGGTAGGTACTAAACGCTGGTGTAGAGGGAGTGCTGTCACTTCATTAAAAGCATGCTTCAGTAACTACAGAAATATGAATGTATTTGAGTTGTAGGAGAGCTTCAAGTTCAGACATCCTTCTATTTAGACTCCTAGCATTGAGTAATGCCACCATATTGTCTACATTTGAATTTGTTTGCTGTGTAGGAATGCTCAGTAGAGGGGCTTTACCTAAAAATGACACTGAAGTTCTGTCTACCATCTCATCCCTTGCAGACACGTAATAGTTTCTGTCAGAATGACACCAACTACTTAGCCAACTGTCAAGCCAGTGTACCAAAACTTTGCCTTCCCAAGGTCATATGTCCGACACAACCTCTGCTAACAAATGTAGGAGTATATAGACAGACGTACGATTGTGGATCCTAAGACATCTTGCCACGTCATACATCTATCGGACTGATTGTTTGATTGTTCGTACCACTGCTTCACTCCATCATTTTTTCAGATAAGTGCCCCATTGGGGAGCTTACTTTTTTGCTTACACTATTTTTGTTCAGATTTGTTAGTTGACAGCTAGGAGAGGGATAAGTGTGAGTGCAGTAGCTAGATTCCATACAAGGACTTGGACACCAAGTGTCTTTTCTCTCTGGGCTCAGAACACAGTCACAGATCGTGCTCCTTTTGTCAGTCATTTGTTCTGAAATCTCTTAAGGCTTTCCTCTCTCAACACATTTCTAGAGACTGAACACCTTAAACACTTGACCCAGTCCAGGATTTTGGAATCTGCTTCCCAGGATGTTCCTCTTCTGCCTAAGAAGCTTAGAGGCCCAGAATAGATTCACAGTCCATGTTTCGGACTCCAATGTACCTGCTGAGTTTGCAGAACCTACAGTATGTTGGGTTACCACTCAGTTGCCCTCTACTGACACCTCGTTCAAGGTTGGTATGGCTCCTGTGGCCTTGCAGGTTGCGAATGCGTCTGATTAAGTATGACTTCATTACTGAGGGCCCTCACTTATTAGTTAGGGAAGAGATTCTCCAGGTACATTAATAGAGGCTAGACAGGGTTCTGAACCACCGCATGTCATGCAGGCGGATGTGACGCCCAAGAAGAAAAAAAACAAAAGGCTAGACGTGTGCCCTGTCCTTCAGCAGCTAGAGGAAAGCGACTGGAAATATTTCTCCCAGGGATTGTTCAAAACTATTATGGGCTTGACCCCCCCCCCCCCTTTGGGTCTCCCCAAGCACAGGCTACTCCTCAGAAATCTACTTTGGCATCTTCTGCTGAAGATGAACAACAATTATTCAGAACATTCTCTAGACTATTCTCAACTGCATTCTCTTGGGCAAATCCGTTTGGATGAAGAGAACTCCATGTCGGCAGATTACCCTATTGAGGAATCTTCCTTTGGGGACAATATGCAGAACATGGTGGAAACATTTTGAATGGCAATCCACTCAGATCTCTGACATACAGAAGAGGTGCTGCAGCTTCTTCAGAATGGACACTCCTACCCCTTCCCCAGTCCCTCCTGTTCTTGAGGCTTTCCAGGATGCTTTCCAGTCCACATCTTCAGCGCCCGACTATCAACCACTGGCTCCTAAAGACTAGACAGGTTTTACAAGGTACTTGATTTCTGTACTTCACTCCTTGATCAAAGTTATGCTGGACCCTGCAACTGCAGATTCAAGGCAACAAATGCAGAATCTACTTTTCCAGGCCCCTCAAAGGCCAACAGCATTAAGTGCAGCTACAAAGCTGTAAATGTTTGTTCTAGGCAACAGGTGCTGGGTCTGTCGTCCAGAGATGCGCATGGCTTCATAGTCAGCTTATTCCTGAGCTTTTCAAATCAAGACTTTGATTCCCCTTTGGACAAAGACGTACTGTTTGGTCCTGAGGCTTACCAGTCTGTTCAAAGCTCTCCAAGACCAAGGTAAGACTATGAAAGACTGCAGGCAGATTCTACTGGCCTCACTTCCTAGATACTGTCAGAACTACCCATCTAAATCTACATACTTCTGAGAGGGAACCCTAGGGCAGCTCGGAAATGCCAAGAAAAACCCATAGGAAACGGTATTCTGACAAATCTCATAGGTAACCTCCATCGGGGAGACCTCTGTTAGGAAATAAAAATGTAACTACCTTTGCAGCACTCAGCACCATAACTCCTCTTTCCAAAAGACTACCTCTCTTCCTAGTCCGGTAGGAAGCTATTACCACAGACAAGAGAGGGCCTGTCCATCCTGAAAGAGTGGTTATGCCATATCCTGGAAAAATATTCCCCCTCTGAATGGCATGCCACATCATCCTCTCAATCAACTATCTCTCTTCACCCCCATCCTTCAGGCCCTCCTGAATCAGGGCACCATCAGACAAGTCCCAAGGACTTCATAGGAAAAAGATTCTACTTCATAATTTTTCTGGTGCCAAGGAAAGGAGGCAGTGGAGACCCGTCCTAGACCTCGCTCTTCTAAGCACTTTTTTGAAGGCACTGACTTTCAAAATGCTCTCTTCGTGTCCCTAGATCTAAAGGATGCTCACTTGCACATTCCCATTTGTCCTTTCTTGGATGAATGGGAATTTTTTTCTTTGATAGAGAATCTTCTCCTGCTGTTAAAGCATTGCAGCCTTACCAAGTGGTTGAAAATTCCTTAGGTTTTTCCTCTAGCTCCTCCTATTTTTGATTTACTATTCTGCCTTTTGGTCTTGCCACAGCACAAAGGTCTAGCTCCAGTGGTGGTGGCATTCTGCCACATCTAGAGATTCAAATTTTCCACTGTCTGGATGACCTGTTGATCCAAGTTCTGTCTTCATGAGTCCTTCACATGTGCACTTCACCCTTCAACTCCTGTCTTGTCTGGGTTTCACAATAAACTACAAACAAAATCCCACATGGTTCCTACGCAGAACATGGTTTTCCTGGGGTGCAGATGAAAAACACAGAAAATCCATGCCTTCCTCCCTCAGGAGAAAGTTCAGTTTGTCCAAATTTTCCTATAACTTTCTTCCACAACACAGTGCTCAGTAAGGGTGATGTTAAGAACTTTGGATTTCATGTCAGCCATTATTCCTATGCTTCCTCTGGTCAGACTTCACTCGAGGAAAATTCAGTGGTATCTCAGGTCTGTATGGTCCCAAAACACACCCTTTGGACATCCTGATTGTCCTCTTCCCTTGGCTCAGTAAGGAGCTACTTGATGGAAGGAAAAGGTCAACCTCAACCAGGGCTTTCCTTCACACACCACCACTTCTTCACGAAGTTCACACAAATGTCTCTGACAGGATGTGGGGGGCATGGACAAGATCTCACAGGGTGCAGGGCAGATGGCAGTTTTTGGTTCCTGAAGAAACATGTCAGTCTAAAGGAAATGACTGTTCTGTAAGCTCTAAAGACCTTTTTCCACCTATGGAAACGCAGAGCACTCCTAGTGTACACGGACAGCACCACTGTCCTGTGGTACATAAATAGGGAGGCACCAAGTGTTACCAGTTGTGCAGCTTAGCATAGGAGGCAAAGAACTTGGCCACCCAGATGGACATCACCCTCACAGCCACTTACATTCCTTCACAGGACAATGCTGTGGCAGACTGCCTAAGCTGCTCCTTGAAGGACCTCCACGAATGGACATTAATAGGCAGGTTTTCCAGGCAATCACCCCTCAGTGAAGCACTCTTTAGACCTCTGTATCACCAAATAAATATCAGCTCAATCAGTTTTGAACCAGGGAGCCTTGTCCCACAGCCTGGAGCGCAGATGGCTTCTCCTTCCAATGGACAGGGAAGTTCCAAAATGCCTTTCCCACACCGCCTTATTTTCCAAAAATTCTTCTGAAGGCATGAAAGAAGTACCCTAGGTATGTCGCCTATGAGTAAAGCATTTCCATCCATGTAAGCAGATGTAGTGGAATCTTACAGAATTATGTTGGTTTTCCTAGCGACTCTTATGTGAGCTGTGTGGATATCAGGATGTGTGAATGGAGGAGGAGTACGTTATCTTGTGTACCCGAGGCAGGGATCTTTTACTGTATGTTATAAGAGGCTTTGGTTAATATTTCCTTTATGGTCTCAGCTTAGGTTATGAGCCTAGTAGTTTGTTGTGATGTGGTGCTGTGGAGGAGTGATGCTTACCAGTAGTGGATTGGAGGTATGATGCTTACCAGTAATGGGTTGATAAGACGTTTGCCTCCTTTTCTTTAATATTTTTAAATCTCTGGCAGGTTGTACTATCAACTGGCAGAAACACTGAACAGAGACAGTAAGCATAAGGCAGTTGTTACACTGCCTCAGAACACCTAAAGCTGCCACAGGTGTGGTGAGAGCAGATTGTTGAGCCATACTGCCAAAAGGTGGCAGACAGGGCTCATCTAAGTATGCAAGAGTTGGAGGGAGACTATTATAGAAGGCCCTGAAGATTTATGGATGAAGTATTTAGGGTGATACTCTAAAGGCAAATTAGACGGTAGCTAATCTTTCAGCACTTAATGGAAAACCAGAATTAGGTCTGCCTAGAATGAGTAGTGATTTGCCTCTTGGCTACAAGTGCCAGGCTTGCCACGGCTGCATGCAGCTAGGAATAAATTATCCCTTGCTGTTTATCAATAGAAGTAAAATAGAAGCACTAATCCAAACTGTTTTCTGAAAGGTAGTATTGTACTAGATGTTGCTGAGGTCAGTACACTTGTTATAGTTGTCTTTTTAGATGACTAGAATAGCACATATGATGTAGCAGCTTGGTGCAACAGAAAGTCAACTGCACAAAGATTCTGAATTTAAACTGATGACATTCTCAAAACAATCAGACCAGTCAGTGAAGTCTGTACACACTGACAAATTGGAGACCTTCAGAAATTAGTGGCCCTCTACTCCTTATCTCATCAGGAGTAAACAGTAGCACTAATCCCAGGATGGCTCCTAAGAAGCAGTTATCAGACCTTCCAGTGATTGATAATTTCAAGGCAGGCTAGGAGATAATATCCTTGTGCTTCTGTCATGAGGAGCAAAGCAGAAGCTCTAATCCCAGGCCAGTTTATGAGAAGCAGTTTGTAGGCTCTCCGATGATTGGTAGCTTCTCAAAATGGACAGTCATCTAAGTCAGAATGACTGACTTGCCTCTTCAGGCTCCCCTCCATCTTGCAAATGTTCTCCCTCTGACTATGCATCTTCCTTTGTGGCAACAGTTTACATCAGGCATGGTTTCGAAAAAGTATTTCAGCATGGAATACACTTAGCAGTGGGAATCCCCCCTCCCCCCGCTAAGTATATATTCCAACTCCGAGATCGCACTACATTGAGGAAAGGGCAAATATTCTGATCTTGACTGCTGCAATCTCAAAAAAAGCATTTCGAGGTCCTGCATTTTCGCACTTTAGAGCATTCGATGTTTAGAACATCCGATGTTCTAATATAGACTCGTACACACATGCCACAGTCATTGTACGGGTGGCGCAGTGGTGCAGCGGTTAATGCTGTTGCCTCAAAGCAATAGGTTCTCTGGTTTGATTCTTGGCTGGGGTGCCTTCTGTGTGGAGTTTGCATGTTCTCCCTGTGTTCGCGTGGGTTTCCTCCGGGTACTCCAGTTAACTCCCACATTCAAAAAACATGCTTCTGGAGCATTTCTCCCCGGGCCTCCGCTGAAAACAGGATCTGTAGAACCTAGTCGGACTTTCCCGGTCAACAAATGTTAAATAAAAAATAAATAAAATAAATTGTACATTGAACCATGTGGCTGTAATTGACTTGAAATGTGCTTCTCTGGACTGTGCACTGTGACCCTACAAGAAGGCCTCTCCCAAGTAAGTAGTTGGTGCCAAAACTGTGGATTAAAACTAGAAGCCAAGAAATGTGTAATCGTATCCTTCTGCAATCATGACTGCCTTTGTAAAGATCACATTGACAGCTCCCCCTGAAAACTGTCTCTTTAGTTAGAAATCTGGAAACCTATCTTGACAGCGAACTGTCCTTTGATCACCATGTTTCCACTATTGTAAGTCCTTTTTCATTGCACAGCTTATATCTAGGAGTATCCATTGATTCATTACATTAATTGAGTATATTGCCTCTCTTGGTGTGTACCAGTCCAAACACTTGGCATGGCTGGAGCGACTACAGTGTTTCCTCGGGGGGGGGGGGGATCAATGGCCTAATTAATAAAAACTATGCAGACCATCTGGAAGCCATGTCTGTCTTGTTTGTATCATACCCATTTCTTAACCAAATAGGGACATTGGACACAGCTGCTTTTTAGGGGTGATTCTGGTTTAGTATCTAAGTGACTGCTCAAGGTCATACAGTAGGCAAATGAAAGCTGAAGGGAATCAAACCCTGTATCACAGGAGCTGCAACTCACAGCCTTGACCCTCTGCATCAGCTGCCAGACAGCATACAGGCAACTGAGAGGCAACCTCTACCTCGCATATAGATCATCAACAGACTCTGGTCTTTCAGACCTACTAGACATTCAGAAGTCCAGTGGTATCAAGCACCCTGTCAAGGGACCTCTGTCTCTTTTTGCAGAATTAGATCATGCTCGAAGGATAGGTATGTATTGCATATAATTCCACTTCTTTGGAACAGGCTTCGCCTCCACCTAGAGTAGAGTACTTTTCTTTTTCTATTAAAATATAACTTAGATGACTGAATGAGTGACTAAAAATTTACCCCTGGTATAGCACTTGTGGCCTTCATAGAAAGGGGGAACATGCAATTAACCAACATGTACCTGAGCAGCCCATCTTTGGGGATTCATATTGCAAAACATAAGGGCTAATTACCATAGGAATGCAGGTCTGGGCTTCTTAAGATCCTCATCCTAGTAAGTGCCTATGAACAGTGATCTAATGTTGAACATAGTACATATTACCTTAACAGAAATGTTCTTGCAGATCACTGTTGCAGTTGTCATCCCTCCCACCAGCCCCCTTCTTTTGGTGTGTTTTTTTTAGTATTGTCAGGATGTGGATGTATATACCCTTTTGATATAGCTAACCTTTAGGTTTGTTTACTAGCATTGCTACTTTCAGAGCGGTTTCTCTCCTTTCCTGGGTAATAAAGTTCTGAATATTTTGGTGCTCTAAATGTCCTTTATATGGAGTTCCCCTCAAGCTCCAGACAGTTACAGCACATGGAAGGTTCCATTTGAAAAGCTGGCCTGTCACTGGGGGTAGTACCCAAATAGCTTTGGCTACTGTGACTATCTGAGAGAAACATCTACTGTTATGGTAAGTTTACCTATGCAATGTACTTTCTCCATGAATATTGTCCAGAATCTGTGATGCTTTCAGTCTAAAGAAATATCCTCTAATCCCTTCCTCCTGAGTGGTCTTTCTAGGCTGCCTAACAAGTACCACTTTGCCGATAGACATTTTTTCCACAAGACAAAACAGTAAGTAAGCAAACGATGCTTTCTGAATCTAGCAAAATAGAAGTCTGTCTCAGCCAGAGATTTTCTGAAAGCCCCAGGGGTTCATGACTTCAGCTGTTCTCATGGTCCCTCATGCCAGGCTCCAGATTAAGAAAATCAATGTTATTTCTGGACATTGTGGACCCTGCACCAGAATTCTCTCAACCAACCAATTCCAACAGTTCCTTGTCTAATTCAAGACCTTTTCAAGTGGGTCAAACAGGTAGTCTTAAATCTGGAAGTCCCATTCATATAACCTTTGCCAGTACAGAGCATTGCGACAGAAGCCTCAGACATTGCATGTGGAGCTTACTCCAAAAATATAAAGGTTCAGAGTACATGGAACACTTTGCACATAAAAACTCACATCAGTATCAAGGAGATGACCCCTAATCACTAGTCTCAGAGGTTTTTACCAGGTAATCTGCATTTAGTGACTGACAATATCACAGTATATGGTGCATAAGCAAGGATATACAAAATCTTCTCATTTGCAGTTTAGCCATGACAGCTTGAGAAGTGACCGTTCAGCACTGTCTGTTTCTACAGTCAACATTCCTTTCTGTCTGAACACAGTGGCAGATCTCTAAGCAGATCCAGGACAAAATCTTGTAGATTTTAAACAGAGGTCTTCATTCAGCAAATCCGTAAGTTTGGAGTCCTTTGGATAGACTTGCATCAATTCAAAATGGGTAACAGCCTGTTGTGCTCCAGAACTCAGTACATAAAAGCACTGGCAACAGATGTCTTCTCAATAACTTGGAAGAGGAACTTTTTGCATGCCTTTCCATCCTTTCCTCGGATTCCAGAAGTGTTTCAAAAGGTAAGATGGGAGTGTCTGAGGATTCTACTGTTGACCCCTTCTTGACCAAGACAGCATTGGTTCTCTTCTCAAGAAATTGGCCAGGGCCTTTTTACAAGACTCTTCTCATGATGGGTTCATTTATTCGAGTCAAGGGGTCTCTGTTTCATCTTAACAGACACTGAAGCTGACAGTATGCATGACTGGATTTTAATTTCAGACACCAGTTCTGTCAGGAAGTGCTGAATTTATTTTTTTATAGAGAGGCTAGAAAATGTAACACCAAGTGGGAAAGGTTTCTGGTGTCAAAATAGAGGATAGGGCCCCAGTAAGCACATCAAGGGCACCCCTGGTCCCTTAGTATCTTTTGTAAGTTGTGTAGGTCTGGCTTTTCCTACATTTTTATCAGGGAACACCTTTGAGCAATGTTTGCTCGTTTCCAACAAGATACTCTAACTCAAACTAGGTCAGATGTTTCTCAAGAGAGTTCTCCACAGTAACCCAACAAGAAAAAGAATAACTCTTACATGAGGCTTGACATGTGCATTAGAAAAGATAATGGTCTCCTTTACAGCCAACTGCTAATTCTTTAAAGGTTTTGACATGGAAAACATCCTTACTAGCACCCTTAACATCAGCTATAAGAGTTTGAGTTAGTCTCTCTTGTGCAGTCCTCCTTTTTTTAGTTTTTCATAAGGATAGAGTAAGCCTTTCAACTGGTCCTTTCATGTTTAAACTGGTTTCTGAATTCCATCTTAATCAGGCTGCTCAGCTACTTGCTTTCTTTACAAACTCTCAGAATAAGTGCAAAGGAATTCCTCATTTCTTAGATGTTTCTAGACAGTTTGGATCCATCTTACAAAAGGCAAAAGACCTAGAAAATTTTACCCATTCTTTGTTTGCTGCAAAGAAAACAGGCCTGCCAATAAGTTAACTTATTTTCAAGTAGATGTCTAGTGCAGTTCTCTCCCATTGCACAAATTATGGCATGCAGCTACTGGGAATTGTTGACTACTCTACAAGAGCAGTAGCTACTTAGGAACGTTCACGCAAGGGTGTAGACTCTAAATCCATCCTTGAAGCACCAGTGTGGTCCTCCAATCACACCTTCTGTAAACAATTACAAATTTGGACATTCAGTCTGAATTGAATTTACTAAAGCTTCCCTTTGTGGCATTGTAAATTTAAAGGAGTACCCTATTCCTCTACCCAGTCTGATCAAACTCTGGGAGTTATCCCAGGTGTTAAGAATACTACAACAGTGATTTAATGAATACAGTACAGTTGTGTATGTAACTTACCATAATAGTGAGTGTTGCAATAGCTGTAATCTCCTTCCAACTCCTCTTAGATTGTCTATTTAAATTTTTGCTGTTTAGCCACGGTGGAGTATTCCTTAACATCTGACATTTCTTTAAAGAAGTTATACTGCTGTTATATTTTTTCTTTCAGGATAAGAAAGCTCCAAAAATGTCTTCAATGTACATGCCTCTTGCACATGCTGGTGCATGCCTAGGATAGATGTACACCTTGATCCTGTAATGGCTTCACTTCTTTTTCAGATGATCCGCCCTTCCTTTGCTCTTTCTGTTTTAATTTATGTTGTCCCTCACTTGAGTTTAACATTTTTTTTTTTTACCTGAGTTGAGCTTTCTGTGGAGTGCACGTGTCTCCATGATTGTTTTTTGACATACTTTAACTCATAATGCATTATTGAAGCTGACTGAAGCCTTCTCTAGTTTATTTCCAGTATGGGCTGTCTCTCTACCATCTGTTTCCTATCCCTCTTTTATTCTCCTTTTTCCTGCTGTATTTCCCTTTGGTTACATAAACTAAGTGGGATATGGAATATGAGTCAATAATTTATGGTATAAAAATATTTTTAAATTATGTGGTGTCAGAGGTTTATATTTAGTGTGAAGTGTACATTTTCTGTGTATTCTGCGTCACGCTTTTATAGCATACAAATGACTGTAATGCATAGACATTTTAGTAAGGCATGTATGCACACTAGTTGTAAGAACACACTGCTTCATAGGTGGTAACATCTAGTTTGTTAGCAGGATCTGTGGTAGATAGCTATAATTTGTTCCAGAAGTACACAAGTCTGTCATTTTATTTAAGGATTTTGGAGTGAGCAGTCCTAGATGTGCCATATTTGAAAAGATTACAAAGAGCTGGTTGGTACACTTTCCCATTTTTCTTGTAGGAATGTGCACTAACTCCTGTTATGTTGGCATAATTCTCATCCCTGAAAGCAGCAGTCTTCTCCAGAGAAAATAGTTCTGGAGTGGGTTAAAATGGGCAGAAGGCCAGAAATGAGATGAATGGTATAAATAGTATTCCTTGTGCCAGATGTGCAGTTGTTTTGACAGCAAGCTGTTGAGCAAGAGAAAATTTGAATCAAATCAATCAGCGTTATATAATTAGTTATGATCAAGGAGATACCCCTTGTGATGAAGTGAACTAAATCTCCATTCCCTACTCTTTTTATTTGAAGAGAGTAACTTAATACTTTCCTCTCCAGGGCACAGTCATTTGCTGAGAGACTGAGATTAGGAATTGCAGTGATTCATGGGGAAGCTCAGGATGCTGAATCTGATATGATTGATGGAAGACACTCTCCACCACCTGCTGTCAAAAATGTAATGGCAGCAATTCATCCAAGTTTGGAGATCCCACGTAAGTCAAGCAACAAGTCGCAAATATTTGTTTTGCCAGATTGCTGGAATGTTTTATGAACTTTAATGAATAACAAATCTGCATTTTTGTATCTGTGTACGTTTCTGTGTATACATATGCGTGTGTTTGTGTGTGTGTGTGCGTGTATATAATATATATATATATTTATATATATATATATATATATATATATATATATACATATATATATATAAATTATAAATAAATATTTGTTTTAAATGTATATATAGGTTCATAGGTAGGTACTAGGCTATCGGCCCAAGGGCCTACGTAAGCCTAGCCAGCAAGGTTCCATAGCTTACGCCACCCAAGAAAGTTATTTTCCTGTGCCACTGTCAAGCAGAGACAGAAGTGATCCCCGGGGTGTATTTCCTATTTCCCATCCACTCATCAAGATTTTTCTTGAGTGCTAATGAAGAACTTTGCTTGACATGGATGGGTAGTGTGTTCAAGAGTATAGGAAGTCTCTGGAACAGGAATCTATCCCTCCAGCGTGTCCTGTTTATTGTGGTGACAAGGTTTAGGTCCCTAGAGTGTGTAGCTTGGAGGGATTGGGATTTCTTTAGATGTAGCATGTCCAACAGCTCTGGGTTTGACATAGCTTTATATGTTAGGCAGAGATCACCTCGGTGTAGGCGATATGCTATGGAATAAATGAGGCGGTCAGTGTAGGGCATTTGTTTGAGGCAAGTAATCCTCTTTGTGAGGTACTTCTGTGGCCTTTCCAGCTGCTGCAGATGTCTTGTGAGGTACATTCCAAAAGGGGTGTTGTACTCTATAATGGGTCTAATGAGTGATGAGTAGAGGAGAACAATGACCTCTTTTTTCCTGGATGAGAACCCTTTCATGATGATATATATATTTGTTTATAGGGTCTATATTATAACAGCGAATGCTTAAAATAGCAAACACTGTACAATCGACCCAAAAACACAAATTTCCGAACAAATGGAGCAACGATTCTAACCCTCCCCCAGGAAAAAATCACTCGTCCGCAAATAAAAAACAAACATAAAATAAAGTGGGGGGGCTATGCCCCCCCCCCTACTTAAATATACCAACTCCAAGATCGCACCTTAGTGGAGGAAACTTCAAAGTCCCGAAAATGGCCCATTGATTTTTTTCCCTGGGGGGAAAAATCTGTTCCGTGTCTTCGGGATTTTGCCGTTTCAACATTTAGCTGTTGATTAAACAGCGTCCGCTATATTAAGCGTCCGCTTACTTAATAGGGAACCATATTTGTATATCTGTCTGTCTTGCTGTATCTGTGTGTGTGTTAAATGCATCTTTGTATGCATTTATATATCTCTGTCTTGCTTTGTGTGTGTGTGTGTGTGTGTGTGTGTGTATATATATATATATATATATATATATATATATATATATATATAGATCCAATTTCTTGAGATCTGAAGATCCTGCCTCAAACTAAATAGTTCTTCAGAACAAACTAAAAAAATCAACTGATCCATTTTCTTCAGATTCAAAGATCCTACCTCAGACTATTCTCCTATATTGGACCCAGTACCTTCGAGTGTTCTCTCACCTTTTTTGGAAAGATGATGATCCAATTTCACCATCCCTTGCCTCATCTTGTTCTTCCAGGAGTTTAACTGAGGAAGATGTGGACAGAATGATGATGAGGTTCCTCTTGGTGCAGATGGGTGTCCTTCAGCTCCTGCCCCCTTGGAAGCTTGTCCATCTGCCACACCACCACTACTTGCTCCTTCTCTGATCTGTCTGATTGCTTCAGAGTCCCTGGATCCGAACCTTCATGGTCCATCTGTCTCGAATCCGAAGCTTTCTCTGAGTGTACTGGCTTAGACATTTTCAGATTTGGATGACTGACTGAGCCGAATCTGCCTTTTTGGGTCAGAGACATTTGAGTCAACTCCAAGGTTTCTGGAGCAGTCTCTACCCCTTTAATCTTTGGCATTGGATAGTTTGGCTCCTACTTCTCCTCAGGGAGATTGCGATAGGGCAAAAGGAGGCAGTTTTCCAGAAGCCTGCCTTCTTGGAGCAGATGTCTTCCCTCTCTCCGGAGTGATCTGCCTTCGAGGTAGTGGAGAACATATTCTCTGCTCTGACAGGACGGGACAGGTCCAACCCTCTCAGATCTCCAAACTGGTTCCCAGATGTCCCTGCGCTTGGAGACTCATCATTCTACATACACCACAGGGGCAGCCAGCCCAAGGTCCTCAGACCACCCAGCAGGGTTTTACAGTGTCTTTTGACACTTCATAGAGACATCCCACTAAGGAAGTCCCTAGGAAAAGGAAGTGCGAAAGGAGGGTCTTAAACTCTCAGCAAGAGTCTGTCACTGAGGATACTGATTTCAGTGAGGGAGAAGGGTCCCTACAATCACCTCTGGAAGCTGTCTCATTTGGAGACATCCTTGAGATCCCTAAGAAGAGAGGTGGTTGGTCCTCCAGCAACCCTTCTGAGAAATCAGTATTTCTGGAGGCTTTTGGAACTAGTCCATCTACCTCCTGGCTTACTCCACCTGCAGATAAGCTTGTTGATTTGGTCTCTACGCAGGTTTGGAAGGAACCCAACTCATTTGAGCCAGTCCCTAAGAGACGAGACCAGATCAGATTCTGGCTCAACCTGCCGGGAAGGAATTTTGGAGTAAGGGAGTGCTCTTTGATTCCGTGGGCAAGGCAGTAGCCATCAAGAAGGAACTTGATGAAAAAAGTTGGTCTGTTCATTCCCGTAACAGTGGGAGTCAAGGGTGATGGACAGATTTAGGAAGCGTGAATATACGTTGGCAGTCTTCCCTTAGGTCGCTTAACTATTGGCACTTTTTACTAGATTATAGAGAGGCTTGATCTAAGAGCATTCAAAATCCTTTTCCAGGACCATTACTACTGAGGCTGAATCATCTGTGGCCTCTCAGATGGCTACCCTCCAATCCATTTCAAATTCGTCCTTGAGGTTTATCTCATATGCAGCTGAAGGTATCTCAAGGGTAGCTGGTTCAGCCATATCCGTTAGGAGACATGCCTGGATGCACTTATGTCATTTTGCAGAACCTTTCAAGTCTTTGTTCATCAGTGTACCCTTTGACAGCAGTTCTTTGGCCCAAAAGTGAGGGGCACACTCTCCAGGTGTGATAAGGTTGGAAAGACACACTGTGCAGTGGGCGTGCATTTTTCGACCCTTCAAAACTCCTTTTCTAGGAATCAATGAGGTGGACAGAAAATGTGGTTCTGAAAGTCCCTGGGTCCTTTCCAGGGCACACGTGGAGATGGTTCCTCTAGGGTTGGGGGTGGGGGACTCTGGATGAAGATGCCTATGTGGCAGTGGAGGCATTCAAACCAGGGGTCCAGAGATTTTCTCTGATAGATTCTATCAGTGCTCCTGAAAGGAGGCCCGATTGTCCCCCTCTGGAGACAGTTGGGGTTTCAACTGTTCTTCCACCAAAGAGCATGGCAAGATATCACGCGATACTTGGGTGCAGCGGATTATTTCCAGAGGTTATATAATTCCCTTTTCCCTTCCACCCCCAACTGCATGCAAAATTCCTGATATTCCATGCAGTCAGGGGAAGGTAGCAGCACTAGAAATATAAAAGCTTCTAGAAAAGTCATCCAAGATGTCTCACCAGACCAGATAGATTCCGGAATGTACTAAAGGTTCTTTTTAGTGCCAAAGAAATCAGGGGACTGGAAACCAATTTTGGATCTCAGTACATTGAACAAGTCAGTTTGACATACAAAGTTTCAGATGGTTATGGTTCAGTCCATTCTACCCTTTTTTGGCAAGGGCAACTAGATATGCTTGCTATATACCTTCAGGATGCGTACTGTCATAAAAGTGAACAGACAATCCAGAAGGTATTTACACTTCTGGCTGGGAGCCAGTCACCATCAGTTCAGAGCACTGCCCTTTGGCCTCACCACAGCCCCTCCAAGGTGTTCAAATGCAGGGCAGTGGTAGCAACTCCCTTGAGACAGCAGGGGTTCAATGTATTTCCATTATCTAGACAATTGGTTAATTACTGCCCCGACCAGGCATTCTACTAACAAGAGAAAGAGATTAAGTGCTTCAAATTTGCTCTCATCTGGAGAGTAACCATAAATTGCAAGAAGTCTTAGTTGCAACCAACGTAAACCTTGGAATTCATAGGGAGTAGTCTTCAACATAATATCAGTGACCACTTCTCTTCCTCTCTCAAGACTGCATACCATCAGATTCCAGGTCAGGAAAATGATTTGCAATACCAAAATTTCACCCTGGTTAATCCTTCAAGCCTTGGGGTCAAGTGTCATCTGCCATAATCTTAGTTCCTCTAGCAAAATTCATATGAGAATTCTTCAGTGGATGCTAGCAACATAGTGGTCGATTTGCCAGCGCATGTCAGCACAAATAAGAATCACTCAGGCATGCAAGAGATACTGCTGGTGGTGGATTCGGTCAGATCAGATTCTGCAAAGCTGTTCTTTCATTCTCGCTCATCCCAAGACCGTAGTAAGCACAGACGCTTCCCAGATTTTTTTGGGGGGGGGCACTTCCTTGGGAAAACAGTTCAAGGCACTTGGTCTCCTGAAGAGGCCATATTGTATGTCTGTGTTCTGGAGATGAGAGCAGCGCTCTTAGCATTGCAGGCCTTCCAGGATGCTCTCCTTTAGGGTCAGTTGTAATTCAGACACAGTATGTCAGTAGTTTGGTATATCAGCAAACAAGGATGAACCAGATATTACCCCTTGTGTCTGGAAGCACTCAGTGTGTGGCAATGGGTGATCTCATCCAACCGCTTTCTTGTAGCAATGCAAAGTCTAGTGTGATGAGACAAATTGAGCAGGTCCATTCCTCTACCTCACGAGTGGTCCCTTAACATGAATGTCATAGAAATTATTTTCCGTCAGTGGGGCCAGCCTTGCTGGGATCTTTTTGCTTCTCCCCTAAACAAGAAATGCAGCAGCTACTTTGCCCTAATCCCCCATCCAGGAGAATCACTGAGGGGTGCTCTACTTCATGATTGGTCTACTTTATGCTTACCGCCATTTCCCCTAATTCCAAAATTCATGCAAAAAAGCTGCCAGTTTAAAGAGCAAAGTCATCCTCATTGCACCTTACTGGCCTCGACAGAATTGGTTCCCCTTCCTATGTCCTCGTCTAATTTATGATCCTTGGATTCTGTATCTGATTCCAGACCTCCTGTCTCACCAGACAAATGTGATTCATCTGAATATCTTAAATCTCAAGCTGACAGCATGGTTTCTCAAAGTCTGTTAATAGCCAGGCAACCAATGCTCTCTTTCCCCTGTTCATCATATGCTTATCATCCCATAAGCCTTCTACAAGGAAACTTTACACAAGTAAATGGAAAAGGTTCCTTTGCTGGGCACAACAAAAACACATTGATCCTTTCTCAGCTCCTGTACATAGTATACTTGAATAATTTTTATTGAGGGAAATGGCTCCAAAATGATCCGTTCAGTTAGCAGCAATCTAGAACTTTCATATTGGATTTAAGAATTCTTCTCTGGCCTCTTCTATACTTCGTAAAGCATTTTGGAGAGGCACACTCCTGTTGAGACCCCCTTGTAAAGATCCTACTCCACCATGGGATTTGAACTTGGTATTGCAGGCCTTAATTCATTCTCCCTTTGAACCAGCAGCTAAATGTGATCTTAAGTTCCTGACCTAGAAGACTGTCTTTCTAGTGGCCATTACCTATGCAAGACGAATTTCAGAAATTTGAACATTGTCATGTAAACTTCCATACTTGAGCTTTCATAACATTAGAGTCGCACTACGTACCAGTGCTTCATTCCTTCCTAAGGTGGTGTCAGAATCCAATATCAATCCGTCCATTAATTTGCCAGTCTTCTTTCTTAAATTTGCAAATAAAGGTGAATACGTTACATTTCATGGATGTTCACAGACAATTATTACTAACATAGTTTAGATAAGTGTGTATATTGTACCTAGTCAGCCACTGTAGTCAGAGAGCACATGCATATAAGTTACTGAGCTTGTACGAGATCAGTGCCATTTTGTATACTCAGAGTAAGTTCTATCTTGAATGGAGATGCACATGTGAGTGCTTTAAAAGTAATGAGTCCATCAGTAAGCATATGAAGTTTGAAGTATATGTTCCAGTTACAGCTCCTGATGTGTTTATGTACAATAAACAACATGAACCCATCCTGTGCCTCAGTGTCTCATTTGAATACACGAGAAATCCAACACATAGGACAATAAAAATTAGGAAGACGGATCAACTTGGCGACGCAACGATGCACTTGTGTGTGTTAGGGGACTTGGAGTTTGAGTGAAAATGTTTTGTTTTAATATATAATGGAAAAAGAAATGGACAAATTCTGTTTGCAGGATGTATTGTATAGAGATTTTTGTTTCAGTACAAGGTATGTGAGATGTATGATATTACAGATGTTTGTAATCTTGAGAATCTTTGTATTAAATGTCAAGCTATAAACCTTGTTAGCATACCCTAGGGGTCTGCAACCTGTGGCTCTGGAGCCGCATGCGGCTCTTCCACCCCTCTGCAGTGGCTCCCTGTAGCTTTGACAAATGGCCACTCCTGCTCGACACACACAGAGCAATCGAGCGATGGATTCTAAACATTGCTCTTATAAACTTAAAAACTTGCTAGAATAAAATGGTTTCTTTTACCATGCATTTCACACACACAGCGATCAAGCAATTCCTTGGCAGCATTAGCATCTCCTGAAAGGTCTCTACCTTTCCATCATACCTCTGAAATGCTTACCACAAGAAATCTGGACACAGCCACAAGTAAAGGGGAAAAGGAAAAAAAAATAGGGTCAGATTTTAAGTATTTCTCTTATAAACTTTGAAACTTGCTACAATAATTCTGTTTCTGTTAACGTGCACTTTCCCCACACACACACACACACACACACACACACACACACATCAAGCAATTCCAATAAAAATCTTAAAGGAACAAAAATAGGAACGGATTTTAAATATTGCTCTTATAAACTTTGTTCTTTTATATACAGTATAATTATATATAAAACTTAATATGATGTGTTGTCTTCATTTTACAGTTCAAATATGTTTTGTGGCTCCAGATGAATTTTATTTGGTAGGAGAAGGACCAAAATGACTCTCTTGATAGTGAAGGTTGCAGACTCCTGGCATAGCTACTCTAAAGGTAGATACAGGTATTCAAAGTCCGAGCACCACTCGATCAGTATGGATGTAAGCAACCGTTTATTCAATGTTCAAGCACCAAACCAAGTCAAAACCAACACTTTAACGTTGTTAACATACAAATAACGTTTTCGTCATCAACTTCATCAGATATACAACACAAAACTTAAACAAAGAATATATGAACACTTGTATGATATTAGGAATAAGTGTGAAAACAATGCACTATACAAACATAGCCTGACATGTAGAACATCTGTATTTCGATTTTTTGTTTTGGAAGTAGTGCCAGTGGATCCCAGGGGTGGTATGTGAGAGACCCTGGTTGAATACAGGGAATTATACTGGCAGTTATTAGAAGCAAATAGACCTCCGGGTCTTAATGATATGATATCTTTAGCTCCAGTTTTAAAATTGAGATCAGCTAAGCTTTAATTGCATTTACAGCTCTTAAAAATATTAGGTTTTATATGGTTTTACTTTTCACAGTGTGTGATGTTATCTATATTTGTACCACTTGGGGGAGCCAAAAACCACAACATTTACTGCATTTATATATGAAATTATAGTTTGAATGGTTTTAACAGATTGTTGTTTTTTTATAGACAATTTTTAAATGTTTTTATAAAAATGTATATTTTATATATATGAATTTAACATAATGTTGATTTTTAACAATTAAATGGAACTTGAATATAGGTATGGTCACGCAAAGACTATATTAATTGATATTTTGATTTTATTGGTGAATTTATTAATTAAATTTGTAGCTTGGTTATTTAAGGGGAACTGTGGGATTGTTGTATATCTGATGAAGTTGATGACGAAAACATTATTTGTATGTTAACAACGTTAAAGTGTTGGTTTTGACTTGGTTTGGTGCTTGAACATTGAATAAACGGTTGCCTACATCCATACTGATCGAGTGGTGCTCT
Organism: Protopterus annectens; assembly: GCF_019279795.1. Taxonomy (NCBI): domain Eukaryota; kingdom Metazoa; phylum Chordata; order Ceratodontiformes; family Protopteridae; genus Protopterus; species Protopterus annectens. The sequence continues at coordinate 483,109,513 of NC_056746.1, forward strand.
GACTTAGATTACTGGTTTGCGACAGCACCATTTATCCACTTTTTAGATGCAGGTATTAGCAGTGAGCAGACATTCCCAGAGGTTAAAATTCTTGAATAAAGAGGTTCAACTTTTATCCCCACCTGCTTTTGTGGTAATGTGAGAAGGGGTAATAATGAGGAAACAAAGAAGGCTATAGAAAATAAAGAAGATATGGACCTGAGAGAACAGAAGTGAATATGGGTAGTGACACTAAGGGTGTTGGAACTACCCGGACTTTAAGTGATACCAGAGGTTAATGTTGATAAACTGTGGTAATAAAGTTGAAATTGGGTGTGGTACAAAGACAGTTCTTTATGCAGATGGTTCAAATGATGAAGATTGGAAAAGGGTTGCAAGGAAGAAGAGGGCTATGGGTTCTTCTAATGTTCAGTAGTTTTGGAGTTGTCAAGGATTCTACAAGAGGTTCTAATGTCTTGGATGATGTATGGGCTAATACAGTTAAATGTATTGAGCATTGTGTAATTGTTCCAGATTGTTTGCAATTGGATCATGTTAGTATTACATGGTCTTACAAAATAGAGGTTGGATAATTGACAGAAAAAGAAATTAGAGTCTGGTTTATTATAAAGCTGATTGTTCAATAATTAGACCATAGTTTATAAAATGGAATTAGGAAGGAGTCATTATTATGAGAGACTGAACTGGTTTCACAAGCCTTTTAGGACTGTTTTTATCAGGTTATCGAAAAAATTTCCATTGGAAATTAAAGACGAACATTTTAGATCCCCACAGTGGAAAAGAGACCTAAATAAGTTTTTGTAAACCAGTAAAGTTTTTTTTGTGGAAGAAGTTTGAGATGACCTAATACTAAAACTAAAGATATATAAAGGCTAGGAATAGTATTAGAAGACCTCTTAGAGTAACTAAAAAGCATTATGAAAAGACTGGCATATTATACAGTTGATAAACAAGGTTTTTTTTTAGACAATGTATATTAAGGATGAGGTAGATATTGAAGTATTATGGTGAATGAGAAATTAATTACTGATGGGATTTGGTTGATACATTTATAAATATTATAGTTGGTATCTTGGGGTAAGTATGATTGTGATATTATATTTTATTTAAGGGAAAATTCTCCAAACATGTTTAGTAATGTTGAGAAAGTTTTTGAAAATTTTTAATCTAGTATGGTAGCAGACCCTGAAGGATTAAATGGATACTTTTTGAAATCTATTGTAGGGGTGTATACTAACTTGTCTTTAGTATTTTTAAGTATCATTAGTGTTAGTTTGGTCCAGAATTATGGAAGGATTTTGGTTGTACAGAGTTTGGTCCAGAATTATGGAAGGATTTTGGTTGTAACTACCCAAGGGAAGTAATTTAACTTTCATTGAGAATTGTACATCAGTTAGTTGGTATAGTGCCCTATGTAAAAGTTTTGAGAGAGCGAGAGACTAGTATCAAAATATTTAACCGACTCATTACATTGCAAGAAGGATTGTTCTCAATATGGTTTTGTTCAGAGTCCATTCTTTTTAAAGAATTTATTTCATCAGCCACTTTTATAGAATGTTTAAATATGGATAAACTGTTTAGTGTGGTCTGTTTGGTATGGGTAGGGCCTTTGATACCATACCTTACTATAAAATTGTTACATTATTAATGGAGTATGATATTAACCATTATGTAGTGAGATGGATTAAAAACTGGTTGAGTATTATATAGGATAAAAATTGGTGAATTTTGTCTAGGATTAAAAGCACTTAGTAATTTTTTTATCTGTGACTGCATAACTGTCTTGAGGTTTCTTCTAACTGATTTTTTCCAATTGGCTCAGTATCTGCATATATTAATAGCTGGTTCAAGACATTTTTCCTGCATACAGTAGCTATTTGCTCAGTTTGTTGTTTGTAATCTTTATAATATATCTTTACCATCTCAAAGTGCTTACTCCTCTCTGTACTCTTCTTTTCTAGACCTAACACCACTCTTGAGTATTCAACTGCGGTACCACCTTAATCATTCTTATAAGAAAAGCGCAGTCCGGGTCTGAACTGTCTGCAAACAACTAAAGTTAACTTTGAGTATGTGTCTACCTGTTCGAGCCAATATTCATTTTCCCCTGGAGAGCACTCTGCTTTGGCTTGTAAGCAGCCCCCCCCCCCCCACACACACACACACACACACACTCATCTTCCACTTTCTCTTATTCCCTTCTGTTAGCAGATAGTATCCATAATCTGATCAATACTGTGTGTTTAATTTAAACTGAGACCACCGTGGGTTACTGATACAAGGTTATCCTGTTTTTCCACTTGAAAATGGTTAAGAAATGACTTAGTTGCAGAGTAGTCCTTGGTCAATTGTGATTGTTTCTCAAACACTAACTTGTCTTTGCTTTGGCTCATTGGCAGCAGTACATAGAGCTGCCTGCTCACACCCTTGTTCTCCCCTCCCCCTTCCCTGTTTATTACCTTAAGACAATCCCAAAGTTAATAAATATTACCTGTGGCAGGCACCATTTTTTAAAACTACAATCACCCTTGTCACTATCATATGTTCGTTCATCAATTAACTGTGTTACCTGATTGTTTCCAGCCCCCTCATAAGAGAAACTAACAGGGTGTCTACCCGCTTCAGTCCTCATCCTGCCCCCTATTCCCTCCCGCCCCCAGTGGTCCCACCTTTATTACACTCACAAACCCCTCCCATCTTTCCAGTAGCCAACCACAGCACTAACCCAACACTACCTCCTTCATCTTCCCACTACTATCACACCTCCTCAACTAACATGTACAAACATACCTTACCTATGCTCACTGCATGCACTCTCCTTGCATATCTTACATCCTACCAAAGCTCTCTCATTCCCGCACTCAACCACTACCACTGTACAACTACTCACACCACCACTCATGTCTCACCCTCACTCAGCTCCCCTCCCACCAATGCAAGAACCATCCCTATGCACCCCCCACAGATTCTACCAACTATATTACTCAAACATAAAGCATCCCTACAACTTAACATAGTAACCCTCCCACCATACCTATTAACCAAAGAGCACAATTCTAAAGTTTCCCTTATAAACAAACACATTCAAAAACTGAGAACTAATAACCTCATGCATATCAAAACTAACCCTAAGTGGAGATATCCACCCCAACCCTGGCCCTACAGTCTCCAACCCCAATCCTCATAATCAGACTAGAAACCACAACTTCTCCCATATTACAGACAATATAAAGCCAAATGACTTCCTTCTACTAAGCCTAAATATTAGAAGTATATCTAACAAAGTCCATGGACTCCATGCCACCATAGACTTGTACTCCCCAGATATAGTCATCCTGACAGAAACCTGGCTAAAACCTCACTAAAACCAGTGAGCAAATACTCCCTACAGGTTATGGCATACTAAGAGTAGACCGGCTAAACAAGAAAGGAGGCGGTGTAGCTATAATATTTAAACATCATCTAAACATCCAGATCTTAAAATCATCAGCTCCACAAATAGGCAATGAAGAAGTAATATATACCAACCTCAAAATAAACCAAAACAAAACCATCAACATAATTGGATGCTACTTCCCACCTTGCCAAAACATACCTCCACTAGAAAACCTCCTCAGCTGGTCTACCCACCATCTCCCCCAAGAAACTATCATTTTAGGTGATTTCAATATTGACTGGCATTCCTGTTCTGGCAGCAATACAACCCATCATGTAAACCTTCATGGCTTCACCCAACTAGTCCAGTCACCAACCAGGATAAATAAAAACTCCAGCAAGCACACTACCCTGGATTGGATACTAGTCAGTAAGAGCCCCCAGTCATATATAACAGGCTGCTTATCAGATAGCCTCAGCATTCCTACTGAAAAAATACGTATACCAAGCTAAGCCTGTTGTCTACCATCAGATACGTAAAAAAATAAACTTTAACCCACTCACATTCATCTCATCCCTCAAAGAATGTAACTGGCATCCTCTAAAGTACCTCAGTCTTGATGACGCAGTTGAATTTTTTAATACTACCTTCCTGAGCATCCTTAATTACCATGCCCCCATAAGACTTTCCAGAATCAAAGCACAACCCTCCCCATGGCTACAGAAAACCACAAAGTCAGAAATGAAAAACAGGGATAAAGCCTGGGAGCACTGGCGCAAAATCAAGACCCCCTCAACTAGACAGAAATTCCTAGAACTACGCAATAGAGTCAAAAAGCTAATAAAACAGGACAAATTCCAATACTACCAGTCTGCCCTAGACTCCTCCAAACACAGCTCCAAACAATTCTGGTCCTCCATAAACTCCATCCTCCACCCAGGTAAAGTCAGTACCCCTCCTCCTAACATCCCTCACTCCTCAGAAAATATTGCTACCTCATTTAACACTCACTTCACACAGACCTTACTATCACTAGCTAAACAACACAACCCCCCCTCCCCTCCAACCCACACCTTCAACTACTAATCTCCCCCACTGCCTTCTCTTTTTCTCCTGTACCTACCTCCAACTTAAAAAAAACTCTTAACTAAACTTAAGCCCACCAAATTAGCAGCAGGCAACCTCCCAAGTGAATACCTACAAATCACAGCTGATGCTCTGGCCTACCCAGTATCCATCTTCATTAACCGATCTCTGTCAGAAAGTTATGTTCCCACACTGTGGAAAGTATCACATATAATTCCCCTCCACAAAGGCGGCCCTCCACAGAACTAACCAGTTACCGCCCCATAGCTATTCTCTCACAACTCTGCAAAATACTAGAGGTGCATACACTCTCAGGTCTCAGACTATCTCCTTACTAACAACCTCCTTTCCAATACTCAGCATGGTTTCCGACCAAACCATAGCACCACCACTGCCTTACTCTCCTTTACTAACACTATCCTTCAGCATAAAAACAATGGCTATCTCTCCTCTGCTACTTTCCTAGACCTATCTAAAGCATTTGACATGGTCCCACACAAACAACTTATCTCTTTCCTCAATAACCTATCCTTCTCACAATCAGTCACCAACTGGTTTGAGTTACCTGTCTGACCGCCAACAATCTGTTGTATGGCAGAATGACATATCTCCCCAACTACCTGTCTCCATAGGGGTTCCCCAAGGATCCATCCTTGGACCCCTACTCTTCTCTGTTTTCACAAATAATCCAGCGTCTGCCACCACACATGGCACACTCATACAATACATAGATGACTCGACCATCATCTTCTCAGCCCAGTCCCTACCCAAACTGCAAAATATCACACAGGAAGCCTTTTCCTCTGTTGGAACTTTGTTATCCGATGCCCAATTAATACTCAACCCAAACAAAACTAAACTACTCATCTTCCAACCCACCAAACATACTCAAAACAACTCTCACTTTAACATCACTGCAAAAGACAACACCACTTATATACCCAACTGAACACACCAAATTGCTAGGAGTGGAAATGGACAGTAAACTAAAATTTCACATTCACATATCCATGACCATAAAAAAAGTCCACAAAAAACTAGGAGCATTATACAGAAATAAGCATCTTCTCACCAAAGCAGCAAAGATTTCAATAGCAAATTTCCACCTTATCTCCACCCTACTTTATGCCTCTCCAATATATACCAACCTAAGGCAATGCGATCTAAACAAGCTAGAGACCTGCTACAACAAAATTGCCAAATTCGCCACAGAGGCATCCTACCGTAGTCACCACTGTCTCTCACTTGCTGAACTGGGCTGGCTTGAACTCCCTCACCTCCTTCAATGGTATCAACTCTCACTCGCCCACAAACTAGTAAACCATCCACTAAATGTCCCATCCCTCCAGAATCTACTCCAACCCTATCGCACCACCAGACCACTAAGATCCAGCAACAAAAATCACTTGCAGATCACTAAAGCCAATAACTCTGCTGGTGAAGCACTATACTCTTGCACCATAGCCAAATTATGGAACTCCCTCCCACCCACAATTACCTCCGTACCATCATGCACCTACTTCAAAACTTTACTAAAAGCGCACCTAAAAACATGCTGGCTATGCCCTTGCAACTCCCACTCTAATATCACCCACTCCATCCAACCATTACCTTTCTTTCCACTCCACTAACTACCTTGATTATAGCAAGCTCAGATGCTCATAAGCCTAGTACTTATACAGCAGAAACTTCTTATTTTAACATTTGTTAATGTCTGTTATGTACTTCACAGGTAAAGATTCTAGTTGTCTACTGATGTACTATGTTCTTCATCTGTAAATATGTTGTAAGTAATTGCTATGTAAATTGTTAATCGCTATGTAATCCAATGTAACTGCTGTTTATTTTAACTGTGGAGCTTTTCTCCCCGGGCCTCTGCTGAAAATGGACCTACGTCCAGTCGGACACTCCCGGTCAACAAATATAAATAAAATAAAAATAATAGCATCCGTCAGGAATCTCTGTTAGGACCGGTTCTTTTTGAATTTTTATGTCCAGTTTCCTTTTCAGGTAAAACATGATTATGTAAATATGCAGATGATTAGAAGGTTGTCTCAGTGGTAATAACATTTAGATTTGTTTTTATGGTCCATTTCCAGTGATGTGAAATATAACAATACAGAGACGTGGGTGATCTATTTTAGAGATAGTAATGTCTATTATCCATATGCAATAATTATTAGACAGGTGTGCTTGACAGTGTACTTGGCTATAAAGATTAAACTTTGAAGGACAACTTTTGGAGATTAAGATGTTATGAGCTCAAGAATATATTTAGAACCATAGTGAATAGAGAGGAGGAAGTATTGTTGCAAATGTTTAAAATTATAATAAGCTCTGTTATGGGATATTGTGCTCCAGTTTGTATGTATAAATACGGACAACTTAAAAGACTGGAATCTATTCAGAAATATTTTTAGATAAATGAAATTAAGAGGTATGTCATAGAAGATTTAAAGATGTGTTTCTGTATTCTGTTAAGTGCAGGTTGGTGAGGGGGTGAGTTAATTGTAATGCATAAGTGTTTTCATGATAAGTTATGGTGAAAATGCTCAGTTAATTAAGGGCAGTCATCAGGTTGATGAATACAGTAATTTTTGTGTTAAATTGCCAGAAATAAATTTTTGCAAATTTATTTTAGCGCGGGTAGATTATGGAATATGATGCCATTAAAAATTAGAAAAAAAAAAAATCAAATGACAGTTTTTAAGAAAGAATTGGATGTTAGGTTGGGGGAAGAGGGTGTTTGTTTCAGGATTTAATCATAAAGTTAGGATATGAGTTTCTGTACAAATTACATTGAACATTATACATTTCATAAATGTAAAAGAGGCATTTGTATAAAATACATTTGAATATTTTATATATATACGTATATATATATATATATATATATATATATATATATATATATATATATATATATACATTTTTTTTTTTTTATTTTTTTTTTTTTTAACATGTCTTGCTTTATAGGAATAGATTGCATTTTTCGGAATATTTATTTTTTGGCTACTGTTTTGTTAAAACATTCTCAGATTTCACAAAATGTCCCTGACTTGATATCGTATTTTGGTCTGGCAGGTAATTAGGACTGCAGTCACTAAATGGGGTGGGTGACTAGCTGTGGTTGCAGGCCTCTTATTCGCTTGTCATTTGCTTATCCCATTTACATGGAAACAGACTGGATTTATTAAAGAAGCTGGACCCCCACCTCTGATTATGGTTTTGTGTGTACTAAAGTTGAAAGTATAACTTGGGATGTTATCAGGTCTGATGGAGGTTGTATTTCGGCCTTAGAGGATGTTTATGACCTGCTCTTTAGAGATGCAAGGTAGAAGACAAGCGGTATGGATGTCATGGTGTACCTGTGGTGGGAACAGGGAAGTGAAGTTTTCACAGAACCTGTCGGCTAACAGGTTAGCTTTGTCCACAGGCTCCGTATATGTGGTATTAAATACTAGTTTGGCACAGATCTAGACTTTTCCTTTTAGGTTAAGGATGTAACTAAACACCTTATAGTTGTCTTTAGTTGAGGAAGCTAATATGGATTCATAGTTTACTTAGGAGGACTTCACAAGAAGTCTTATTTGCTTGCTTGTTTAAGCTGAGGAGGGAGTGTTTCCAGTCTTAGGGCTCACTCCCTCTTGCTCTTTCATAGCAATTTCTTCTTATTGTAAAGCCTGTTAATGGCAGTTGTCCACCAGGCAGGTTTGCTCTTCCTTGATGAGCTTATTTTGGTCCTATCAGGTACGGCCAAGTCATTGCAGGTGTACAGGTGTTTGCAGGTGTACAGGTGTTTGCATCAAGCATTGGCATAGAACTAAAATAGTTGCCAGTTCCACCTGAGGGGGGAGATGCAGTGAAGCTGTTTATACCGTCCCATAAGAGGTTGTAAGTGACTTTGGAGATGTTTTTTTGTTTAGTTGCTGTTGGGGAGGGGGGGGTCAGGTGTGATAGTTACTTCAGGTGAGACTGATTTGTGGTCCGATCTCACCATGGAAGAACTCACAGTGAGGCTGCTACAGTGGTCCCCATATTGGTAATCACCAGATCCTGGATGTTGGCACCCCCTTGTGGGGGTGTCAACTAGCTGTTCCAGGGCATTGGAGTTAGTCAAGGAACCTTTGGGCAAGTGAGTTTGTGCATGAGTAATTTACAGAGTCAATGGCTGGGTAGTTAGTGACACACAACCATGATGTAAGGATGTATGTAGATAGTTTCAAGTAGATCCAAATAGTCAGAGTGGGTGTCCTGATTCATGGGGTGTCCTCTAGCTGACAACTTGGCTAGATGTCCTACCAGCAGGTAATTGGAACTGAAGTGTATCCAGGAAATTATGCTGTTTAACCAATTTGGAGGTGTATTCATCTTTAATGAATATTGATATACTGCCTCCTTTAGTTTTCACGCCTTCATTTTGTCTAAATGTGCGGAAGGAGGTGTAATCCGGTATGGCTGGGGTGCTCTCCACAGCTTTGAACCAGGTCTCTGACTGCACAAATGTGTCTGTCTTCCAAGGTGAGGACTGCTTCCAGTCAAAGCAGTTTCATGTTAAGACTCCTAGCGTTTAGTAGCATAACTTTGAGGTTGTTTTTAGATGGCTCTTTTACATCTGGTATTTTGTCAGAGACACTGCCTAAAAAAAGACACTATTGGGGTGGCAAGAACCTTAGCCAGTAGCTGAAATCCCAGGGGTGACAAATGAAGATCATCGCTGGCAAAGGATCAAGGTCTGTCAGTCATGCCATCCCAGGCTGACAGATACTGGATCCCCCTAGAATGACATCAGAAACCAAGGCAGTTATTGAAGTCAATCATTTTCTTTTTGTATTGAGGCATCATCCTAGGTGAAGGTAGACTGCTGCTTAAAGCTAGGGACATACCTGAGAGAGAGTCCGAGAGCTTAGTCATGTCTCTTTCCATGTAGTCCAGAGAAGTACATCGTAAGTCGTTCACACCAACATGTACAATGATGGGGTCATAGCAGTACCTGTTGTTGATAGACTTGTGCATGTGTGATGTGGCTTATCTTGGTACCTGACAGACAGCTGGCCATGACCTTTTACTTAGCCACCCTGGTGAGAGGAGGGACATCTGTGTATCACATGATGGAATTACTTAGGACTAATATCATTGGCTTTGTGGTTTGCCTTAAAGGCTTGACAGTTGAAGTACTGGTGCATGAGCTATTATGTGTGTTGTGTTCTGCAGAGGAAGCATTATGTGTAGCGTGTTTGTGTTTGGGAGGTTTCTGATTAGGTATGTTTCTGGTGAGGACCTCTGCATATGTAGGTATGTGTGATGTGGGTTTGGGTGGAGTAGGTGGTGAGGTGTGCATGCTGACAAATCCGCTCAGTCATATGTACTAACTGGTATGTGAGAGTGTTGTTTTCAAGATTCTTAATGCAGTTGCATCTCTCACATGTTGAGTTTGTGTGGACTAGAAGTAGAGGGTTGTCAGTGAACATGAGACAGTTGCTACACTACCTCAGAATGCCCATGTTGACCATGCTGGCTGGAGAAACTGTGGGACACTGCAGTGTTAGGTAAATTTATATGGTCAGGAAAAGAGGTCACACTTAGGAATGGCTAGTGTGTGAGAGGTTGTGTTGGTATCTCTGAGGCTAGGCTTAGTGTTCCATCTAACAGTAGAGCAGGACCGCGAAAAACTTCTGTAGGACCACAAGCAAAGTGCTAAAGGAAAATTTAACAAGCAAAACGTTTGTGTCTATAACCACCGCTTTGCAGCAGTGCGCAATGGTACTCTAAATGCAAACAAGTGCAAACATGGGGCTTAAAAGGGCTATTTCTTGTTTTATTTTAACTCAAACTAGCCAGTAAGGGCACACTCTGAGCTGTAGTCCAATCACCCTTGAATAGATGGGACCCAGACAGCACTCTCCTCCCACAAGGGTGCAGAAGGACCTTCACCAACAAAGATGGCTTGAATTTGATGCTCAGAAGTTACAAACCTAACACAGAATCAGCAAAACCTGGAAATGAGCTATGCTACAGCTGAACTAGTACAGTATACAGTAAAATGTGGCAAAAAAGCAGTTCAGACAATTCAAGCAGACAGAATGCAAATACAAATTAAAAGTGCAATATAAGAGCAAAAACAGACAGTTATAATTAGATGTTCTGTAGTCCTATCTCGCCTTCATTCTTGCGTATGGGTTCGGAGACAATCCTCTGCTCCATCTCGGCCGATTACAAAGCTCGAAGTCTCTGTTGGCTCATGGCAAGGTAGATATCCCATAGTGCACTAGTAAGAATCCCCAGATCTCATTTGCCATGTATACGAGTTCAGAAGTGCTCTCTTTCTTGGCTGTGGCCAAGTTGGATATTTTTCTGCTTCTAATTGTTATTCTAGTTCCTTTTGACTATAGATAGATTATAATTAATAGCTTACAGTTGTTACTAGTAGTAGCAGTTAGTGTGTTTTTGTCAACTTTTATTGCAAATTGTTGTTGGAGTTGTTGGCTGTCGTTTCCGCAGGCCTTGTTTCCTTACTGGTATCCCTTCTTTCTGTGTGCTAGTTGTTACTAAATTTTTTCTTAGGCATAGGTCTGTTTTTTAGTTAGGACCTATTCTAGCTTTGTCTGTTGCTTGCTTGATGTTCTTCGTGTTTCACTGTTGCAGTCATCACATTTGGGTTATCTGCTTGCAGTAGCCCTCAGTCAACCTGATTATCAAAGTCTTGGGTCCTGCGTCAGTTGCGGTCTCATCTTCTGTGACGTCAGGTAGTCAGGGGTATAAAGCATGCAGCCGACACCATTATATCAGTCTTTCTTGCCGTGCGGTGCCCGAAGCAGAAGTAGTTCGCAAGTGGCGGTTGGCAGACTCCTGAAATTTTCATTTTCGAGTTTCAAAACCGAAGTCTTCAACTAAAGCTAAGTACCCCATTGGGGAAACTTTTTCTTCCTCTAAACCGATGTCAGTAAAAGTCAATAATTGTATTTCTTGTGGAAAGCAAATAACTCATAAAGATTTTCATTTGTACTGTATTCCTTGCCTAGGCCCTGACCACGACATACCTCGCTGTCAGTTTTGTGCCTTATTTAAGCAACGAACTATTCGTCGTCTGTATATTTACGCTTCTAAATATTTTGGTACTCTCTTCAATTATCCAGGTATGTCTTCGGTAAGCCATCCGACTACCAACATTCCGAAAAAACGCAAAGATAAAGTCAGAGAAAGACCGCCTTGGTCCAAAGCTGCAGACAACGCTTCTCCTAAGCGAGTTACCAGTTCCGCTGGTACTCAGTGAGGCACTTTCGCAGCCCCTGATACCCGCTACTTCAGATTCGCAGGCCTCTACTGAGACCCATTCAGAGTCCAGTATGCTGTGAGATGCTTTAACTGTGGAACCTGCGGATGTCTCTACCTTGGATGGGTCCGGAGCCACTGTGCAGGCACCAGCTTCTGAGGGTGTATTCAGGCCTACTGACTTGCATATTAAACCAACGCCATCTTTTTCTTCAAGGCCTAAAACTCTAACCATGCCTAGAAAACAGCCCAGACTGCATAGTCAGGCCTCTATGCTTAAAAAAACAAATAATAAAATTGGCTGAAGACCTTATTACTTTAATCGGAGGAAGCCAGCCTTCCCCCTCTGAGACCTAGGACTGAATTTCTTCATGATACTTCTGACCAGGATTCTGAAATTTGTTTCCTCTGACTACCCGGATTTACCCTTATCTACCTATGAGGATTCTGATGCAGAGGACTCTATTCCCTCTGCCCCCCCCCCCCCCCGAGGATTTATCTTTTGGTGAAACCTTGCATATTCTTAGGGAGCATTTTCGCTGGGAAAGCCAGGATTACTCTGATTCTAAAAAGAGGCTTGGGGATTTCTTGCTCCTTCCCCAACACAGGCCTTTAGCTATCCCTCTTGTACTAGACAATGTTGATGATGCCTTTTCGGAATCCAGCTTGGCCCCTGACTCTCTACCTCCTGCTCCCAGAAAACCTGATAGATGTTACAGGATTCCTGACTCTCACAAGTTCCTTTTTAAAAATCCTACTGCAGATCCTGAGACCATTTCACTGGGACCCAAGGGCATTAAGGCGACTTCTGCCAAACATCCTACCTCCCCCTGATAGAGACTCCAGGACGCTGGATATATGGGGTAAGAAGGTATACACCTGCAGCTTTGGCCATTAGGGCCTTAAACTGCCAGTTTAATATGTTAGTGTTAGCAGCATATTATTAGATTGCTTAAACAGAAAATGATGTTGATTCCTGTCTGTGCTGAAAATAAGGATGTACAGGATTTAATGCATTCTGCTGAGCAGGTTGGAAAACATACTTTGCAATGTGGTTTTGATTCAGTAGAGGCATCTTGCAGGGCTGCTGTCACTGGGTCTGTACTTAGAAGGCATGCTTGGCTTAAGGAGCAATCTTTGCCAGATCATGTTAAAGCTAAATTGCTGGATGCTCCCATAAATCAGGACCGCCTCTTTGGCAACAAAGCAGAAGTTCTTTAAAAGATGGAGGAAAAAGCTAAATCTATGCAAACTGTTAAAGCTTTCCTACAAGTTCAGCCTCCCAAGATTTAGTAGGCATTGGCCCTCTAAGAATTGGTCCTTTCCTGCCTCTTCCAGGCCTTCAATCCAAACTCAGAACCAGCAGAACACCCAGACTTCAGTCCCAGGGTAACCCCCCCCCCCCCCCCCAATGGTAAGCCGTCTCAATTACTTAACTTTAAAACTTCCAAGCACTTCTCAACTGACTGCAGGCAAAAAAACTGGTAACTATTACCCAGGACAAATGGGTTTTAAATGTTTCCCAAGGTTACAGATTTCACTTCCACATGTTACCAACCCCAAACGGTTGGCCAGATCTGCCCCTAAATCAGTGGGCAGAGGCTCAAAAGCAAGTACTCTCTCAAGCATAAAGGCTATTCAAACTGTACCAGAAGAGGAAAAGGGACAAGGTTTCTACTCAAGACTTTTCCTGGTACCCAGAAAAGACAACTCATGGCGTCCTATCCTGGACCTTTCTATCTTAAACACCTTTTTGGTGATTCCAAAATTCAAGATAATTTTTCACCATTTGCTTCCTATGCTAAGCAAAGATGCCTGGTTGGCAACACTAGATTTAAAGGAAGAATACCTGCACATCAAAATAAGGGAATCTTGCAGAAGATACCTATGCTTCAAAGCAGGCTACATGCACTATCAGTTCTCTGCACTGCCCTTTGGCTTATCTACTGCACCCAGGGTATTCACAAAGTGCCTAGCTCCAGTCATTGCATTTTGCAGGCAAATAAATATTCAGATATACCCATACCTGGACGATTGTCTAATTCAGGCAGAAAGCCAGGACATACTTTTGAATCATCTGGCATTTGTACAAAAGGTGCTAACTTGTCTGAGGTACACCATAAACGAAAATAAATCACATCTGGTACCCTGTCAACAAATTATATTCCTGGGAGCAAGCTTGAACACAACTTCCCAGATGGCTTTCCTCATGCCAGAGAAACAAATTCATTTGACAACTTATTTCAAACTTATGGCCACAAAAACCCTGCTGTCTGCAAGGCAAATACTGCAAGCCTTTGAGTTCATGGCCTTCTGCATTCTACTAATTCCATATGCAAGACTGCATATGAGGAAACTACAGTGGTATCTAAAAAGCCTATGATGTCAACATTCTCAGGATCTAGAAGCAATGATTCCTATCATTCCTTGTCTACGGTTAAAGTTCCTTTGGTGGGCAGAGTCCTGCCACCAGAACAAGGGACTACCATTCACTCTACCCCCTGCCGCCCAAACCCTAACAGACCCATCAGACTATGCATGGGGGGGCTCACCTGGCAGGGAAGTGCATTCAGGGCAAATGGAACCAAAGTCAACTGCACCTGCATATCAATCAAAAAGAAATATTAGCTGTACAGAATGCTCTGACAGCCTTCAAGGACCACATTCTTCCAGGACAATTAATGGTAAAGACAGACAATACCACTGTTGTGGTACATAAGCAAGCAGGCCGGGTACCCATTCTTACCCCCTCTGCAGTGTAGTCATGGATCTGTGGAACACAGCCTTGAGCTACCAAGTGCATCTACAGGCTCAATTCCAGCCAGGAAAACTAAGTACATTGGCAGACAAACTAAGCAGAAATCTCATGGACCCACACGAGTGGAAACTGGAACCAAAGACTTTCAACTTGTTCATAAACAAATGGGGAGTCCAGATATAGACCTGTTTGCCTTCCCCCAGAACTACCAATTGGATAAATTCTGCACAAGGACTGCCACAAACAAACTTGGAAAGTGGATGCTCTGTCCTTCAGCTGGAAAAATCTATCAGTTTATGCCTTTCCTCTCCAAAGTACTACTAAAAATCAAACGGGACAAACCAAGGATGATACTGATTGCACCAGACTAGCCACGCCAACATTGGTAACCCCGCTTGCGCAGTGTCACTGCTGGCTCCATGGCACCTGCCTCAGACCCCCTACCCTGCTGTCACAGCAGGAGAGCCAGATTCTGCACCCGCAGCTTCAAATGCTGAACCTGGCTAGTTATCTAATCTCTCCATTAGCATCCCTCAGTAAACAATTGTTGGATGTCATTTTGGAGGCAAGGAGGCCTGGTACTAGAAAATCTTATGCTGAAAAATGGAAAAGATTATGTGCCTGGAACCAAACTCAAGGGATGGGCACAGCGGCGCCCAATTTACCACAGATTCTTCAATACTTAACTGAGATGCTTCACAAGGGCCTTTCTTTTTCCTCCATCAAAATTCACACCTCAGCCATTTCAGTTCTTTACAACACAGAACCACCCCTCGTCTCTCCTCCACTGCTGAAGCAGTTCCTCAGAGGGGCCAAAAACTCAAGACCACCCAGGAGAGCCCCAACTCCAGCCCGGGACCTTAACTTTGTATTGGAAAAACTCAAGTGCAGAGTTAAAATTCCTTTCTTGGAAAACAGCCTTCCTTTTAGCAATCACTTCAGCAAGAAGGGTATCTGAATTACAGTCCCTTATGGCAGTGGAGCCTTTCATCATCTTTCATGCAGACAGGGTGTTCCTCAGGACCAATCCCTCCTTGCCCAAGGTGGTATCCAGTGTGGCTCTTAATCAGTCCATTCATTTGCCAACCTTCTTTTCTAATCCACAGAACAAACTGGAACGGATACTGCACTCCTTAGATGTGCACAGGCAACTTGATTTTACTTGGACAGGACTACACCTCAAAGGAAATCTGAACCAACTGCTTGTGGCATTTGCTGCAGGGGCTGAGGGGAAGGCTGTTTCAAAGCAAACCATTTCTAAATGGATAGGCCATTGCATTCATTTCTGCTATAAGCACCATAGAAAACCTATCCCACAGGGGATTAGGTCCCATTCAGCCAGGGCTGCATCTACCTCTACAGCCTTTCTCAGAGGTGTCCCTATCCAGGGACATCCTAGAAGCTGCTACCTGGAGTTCTGTACATACATTCAACAAGCATTACCATTTGCCAATTTTCTCTAAATCCAGAGCTGGCTTTGCCACTGCATTCTTGCAGGGGCTTTTTAGCTGGTCCTAATTCATAGGTTGGTTGGTACTAGGCTATCAGCCCCTGGGGCCCTATAAACCAAGCCATAACAATTCATTTCTTCTCTTCATTATATTTACTTTTGGACTGGACCCTGTCTGATAAGCTAACTGCCCTTGACTCAAACCCCTGCACCTTTGTTTGTAAGGCAAACACCTTAACCATTAGGCCACCCTCCCTATCTATCTAAATTCCTCCTTCCATCCTTAGCTTTGGTAATCTACCCAAATGTGATGACTGCAGCAGTGAAACACGAAGAACATAGTACAGTTGTGTACACTTACCATAAATGTAGATGTTCGAGTGTATTCACTGTTGCAGTCCTGGTTACCCTCCCTCCAGCCCTGACTTCTTTTAGCAATACCTCTACTCTCCTTTACTATGCTTAAAAGCTTTTTGGTGTATTTGCTTTTTTGTTGGAGGTGTGTGTGCGTGTGTATATACATATATATATATATATATATATATATATATATATATATATATATATATATATATATATATATATATATATATATATATATATATATATATATATATATATATATATATATATATATATATATATATGTGTATATGTATATATATATATATATGTATATATGTATATATATATGTATATATATGTATATATATATATATATATATATATATGTATATATATATATGTATATATATGTATATATATATATATATATATATATATATATATATATATATATATATATACATATATATATATACATATATATATACATATATATATATATATATATATATATATATATATATATATATATTGCTTCCCATTAGGGGGGCACCTGACATCTGGGACAAGAAAAACTGATGTAATGGCGTCGGCTGCATGCTTTATATCCCTGACTACCTGACGTCATGGAAGATGAGACAGCAGCCGACACAGGACCCAAGAGTTTGATAATCAGGCTGACTGAGGGTTACTACAAGGCGATAACCCAAATGTGATGACTGCAACAGTGAATACACTCCAACATCTACATTTATGGTAAGTGTACACAACTGTACTTTCTTGTTCTCACCTTCCCTTCATTTCAGGGTTAGGCCTGTTTAAGTTAGAGTACTTGATCCTCTATTGCCTTTCCTTGTGTGCAGTGTTTTCCTTTCTTGAGCAGGGCTAGGCCTGTTTAAGTTAGAGGAACTTGTCATCTCTTCTTTTTTTTTGTGATTATACTTGTGACAATGTCTAAAGATTCTAAGGATCATAAATCTTCGGGTTTTAAAAAGTGTCTTGTATGTTCTGAAAAAATGTCTCTGATTGATGGACATAGTATTTGTGTTTATTGCCTGGGAGCCATGTATCTTCAGAAGACATGTGCCTTTTGCCACTCCTTTAGTTCTAGGGTTCTCCAGGAAAGGAAGAACAAATTGATCTTGAAAGGTCTCCTTAAGCCTTCCTTTGAGGAGGATTTAGCCAGCTCTTCATCATCTCATTCCAGGTCTCCCTCTTCTAAAAAAGAGAAAGTCAAGTCGGTCAAAAGACAGTCTCCCACAACGACTGCTTTATCTGGACCTTCACAAAAAATTACTAAACTGGGCAAACCACCTACCTCTTCGGCTCCTCTGCCTTTGGAGCCAGTCGAGGTTATTGACATTGACACTCCGGTCTTGGCCCCAAGTTTTTCAGAACTGACTACTAAACTCAACTTGGAGCTGGTCTAAAGATTTATTACTGGTGTCCCCAACACTCAGATCTCCGATTTTACAGAGATCTCGATCACCTACCTTGTCTTCCAGATCCTCTAAGAGTCTTTCTGAAGAGTATAGAGAGAGAGTGGTGCTTAGACTTTTAAAGTTGTCGGCACTAGCAAATTTGTTGCCGGCTCTGACCCAATTGGTCCCGGAGCCATCTAAGGCCATATTACCTGCTTCTGTTCCTCCTCCAAGCCATGTTTTTTCGGAGCCAAGACCATCGGTGCCGCTTGTTGTGAAACCATCGGTTCCAGCACCCCTACTGTCTGTCTTGGAGGAGAATTCAGCTCTGGCACCTTTGGTGCCGTCCTTGGTGTCTAGGAGCCGAAGCCCACCAGTTTTCCCCGATGGGGAAGCTAGGACCCGAACTTCTACAGTTCCGGGCCTACCTCTTGGTGAGTTGGCTCGGCTGAGCTTGGATCCTACATTTGTCTCTGAGCTGATCACTCTGGAGCTGAGGGCTACTTGCGCTTCCTCAGAACTGGGGGTGGGGGGGGCTAGGGTCCTCTGAGCCAGAGAGACCTGCCTTCGAGATGGAGTGTGCTGTCTAGGTCTTCAGCTCGGCGCAAGGTTACCGATGCTCTTCCACCTCAAGCTCCGACCTCTGTCTCAGCACCATCTCTCTCTTGACAGCACAACCTCTGGAGCCCCCATTGGGTGGCCTTCCGTCTTCTGAGACCTCCCCAGAATACCCTTCTGAGGAGCCTATTTGGAAGAGAACTTGCAAGAGGAAGCATGTAGACTCCCCTGATGAGTCCATCTCCTCTGACACTGACCTCGTGGAGTCAGAAGGGTGCCCTAGGTCGTCCTCTGATATCTCCTTCGTAGATATCCTAGAGATCCTGAAACAGAGGCAGCTAGCCCACTGTCACCCCTTATGATGAGGAGTCAGTGTACCTGAAGGCTTTCGGGTCTCAACCTTCAGCCTCTTGGGTGTCTCCACCTTTGGATGAGCTGTTAGATTTAGTCAGTCGAAAGGTGTAGGAAACTCCTGATGCCATGGAACCAGTCCCCAGAAGGCCCAACTAATTTATTTCGGCTCCCAAAGAGAGCGAGTTTTTGACTAAAGGTTTGCCTGTAGATGCCATGGTGGTGGCAGCAACCACAAAGAAGGAACTAGCAGAAACTTCCTCATCTGTTCACCCACCGAACAAGGAATCTTGAACGATGGACAGATACGGGAAGCATATCTTCTCTTCAGCGTCTTTTACACTCAGATCGCTGAATTACTTCACCTATTTCACTAGGCTTAAAAGAGATCTCCTAAAGGAGCTAGGAGATACTCTTCAAGGTACTTTAACTGAAGGAGTCCCTGAGAGGGTTACTGCTCAGTTGTCTACCTTAAACTCCATTAACTCCTCTATAAGGCTGATGTCTTGCACAGCAGATGGAGCAAGCAGGGCAGTGGGTCCAGGAGTTTCCCTTAGGAGACGCTCCTGGATGCGCTTATGTAATTTTGCGGAGCCCTTCAAATCTACATTTACCAATGCCCCCTTTGACAGTTCCTCTCTGTGTGGACCAAAGGTAAAAGACGCACTTACCAGATGCGAGCAGGAAGGGAAATCTCTCTGCTGTGGGAGTACATTTTTCCGTCCCTTCTAGACCATACCCTAAGGGTCAGAGAGGCGGGAAAATGTGGTTCAAGAAATTTCAGAGATTTTTCCCAGAGGCAGAGGAGGAGAAAGTAATTGTAGACGTCGCCCTAGAGGCGGGGGGGGGGGTCCGCAAAACCAGGGTGGCTGCGATTCCTTTCATGGACGTCCCTATCAGTGCTCCTGAAGTGGGGCCCGACTGCGCTTCTCTGGAGCCAGTCGGGGGTCGCTTATCTTTGCACCCAAAAGACTGGCACGACAACACACAAGACAAGTGGGTACAAATAATAATTTCCAGAGGATACTCCATTCCCTTCTCTTCTCCACCTCATCCCACCAAGAAAATCCCAGATGTTCCACCCAATCACAGGGATCAAGCAACTATAGAAGTCCAAAAGTTGCATCAAAAGAGTCGTCCGAACCGTCTTTGCAGACCAGATAGAATTCGGAACTTACTCCAGATTCTTTAGTGCCAAAATGAATGGGGGACTGGAGGCCCATTTTGGATCTTGGCAAGTTAAACGAATCAGCAAAGAAGTCCTAGTTCCGAATGGTAACACTGCAGTCTATACTCCTCCTGTTAGGAAGAGACAATTGAATGTGCTTCATAGACCTCCAAGATGCGTACTACCACATAAAAATGGACAGAGCATCAAGGAGTCATTTACGCTTCTGGCTGTGAGCCAGTCATCACCAATTTCGTGCTCTGCCCTTTGGTCTCACCACAGCCCCCAGGGTGTTCACCAAATGCATGGCGGTAGTAGCGGCTCACTTGAGACATCTTGGATTCCAAGTGTTTCCGTACCTGGACGACGCGCTCCTGACCGTCACCACCAGGCACCTACTTCTACATGCCAGGCATTCAACCATCAGAGTCTGCACTCAGCTAGGGATTACTATAAAATGGGAAAAGTCTGCCTTGTCGCCCTCTCAGTATGTGACTTTTATAGGCACAGAAATGGACACAGTCGCAATGATGGCTCACCTTTCTTCAGACAGAATACAAAATCTAAGACAACAAATATGCAGCCTGCTTCCCCAACACAGTCAAAGCAGACGGTGCTCAAACTTCTAGGAACCATGGCCTCTACTATAACTCTAGTTCCACTAGCCAGACTACATATGAGAGTTCTACAATGGCTACTCTCTTCCAAGTGGTCTCTTCAACAACTGCCTCTCTCATCCCATTTTAATAACAGAATCTTGCAAAAAGCACCTTGGTTGGTGGATCCAGTCCAATCAACTAACGATAGGGACACCATTCATTCCTTGCCAACCCATTGCTACTGTAACCACAGATGCCTCCCTGATGGGGGGATGGGCATTATATATGAAGGAGTGCTACTAGCGTTGCAAGCACTTCACGACTTCCTTCCTCTAGGGACAATGGTAATCCAATCAGACAATGTCAGTGGTATGGTATATATACAAACAAACAAGGGAGAACCAGATCCTACCCCCTATGTCGAGAGGCTGTTCGTGTTTGGCAGTGGGCGATTTCTTCCCAGCGCTGCAACGCACATCCTGGGAACAAACAATATGATAGCCGACAAGCTCAGCAGGGCAATCTTCATGCCTCACGAGTGGTCTCTGAATCAGAAAGTCGCAGAACAAATTTTCCGCAAATGGGGACAGCCTTGCTGCAATCTGTTTGCCAGCCCAATAAACACCAAATGCAGCAGCTACTTCTCCCTTATCCCCCCCCCCCAGGGGAGACAGAGACGCACTTGTCCCCAATTGGTCCTCGGGACTTCTTTATGCCTTTCCTCCCTTTCTGCTAATATCGAAAGTGATCCAGAAAGCAAAGACCTTGAGAAGCAGAATGATTCTGATCACTCCTTACTGGCCTCATCAGATTTGGTTCCCCTTTCTCGGGCCTCACCTTCTGGACGATCCATGGACTCTGGACCTAGTATCAGACCTTCTGACACACGTTAGGCACGTTCCATCCCTGTCTCCACACCCTCAACTTGACAGTGTGGCTGCTCCACTTTCATCCCTAGTCAAGCTTCATGATTTCTCCCCTGCAGTAACACTTATCCTGACGTCTTCTCTCAAACATTCTACGAGAAAATTGTACGCTAGCAAATGGAAACTATTTTCTCTCTGGGCATGAGCTAAAAATGTAAATCCATACACAGCTTCCATTCCTTTAGTGTTAGAATTTCTAACCAAATTTTTTCATCAGGGATCAGCTGCTGCTACAATAAAAGTTCAATTAGCAGCTATCTCCAATTTTCATTTGAGACAACTTGAGCCTAATCTTATGGCTCACAGATTGTGTAAATCATTTTTAAAAGGCACTACCCTGCTAAGACCTTCTCAAGAACCTGTATCTACCTGGGATCTAAGTTTTGTTTTTTCAAAACTTACCTCTCCACCTTTTGAACCTTCACATACTTGTGATTTAAAGTTCCTTTCATGGAAGACCATTTTTCTAGTAGCCATTACATCTGCCAGAAGAGTGTCAGAGCTGCAAGCACTTTCAGTCAAACCTCCTTACTTGGGTTTTCATAGAGACAGAGTTTCCCTTCGTACAAATCCATCCTTCATCCCCAAGGTTTGTTCTCAGTCTAATATGAATCAAACTATTGAACTGCCAGTTTTCTTTTCCTAATCATTCAAATAAAGCGGAATACAAGTTCCATCAACTTGATGTACACAGTTAAGGTTCTATCTACATAGACCCAGTGTGTTTAGGAGATCAGACCAATTGTTTGTATCCTTTTTCAGAGATGAGAAAATGTATGCCAGTCTCCAAGATAACGTTATCAAACTGGATTTCAAATTGTGTATCTTTTGTTTACTCTTCTAAAGGCAAAGAACTCCAGTTTAAAAATTAAAGCTCATTCTACCAGATCTGTATCCACATCTGCTGCCATTCAAGCCAGAATTCCAATGGACAGTATATGTACAACAGCAACTTAAGCTACCCCTCATACTTTCATTACTCATTACAAATTGGATTTGGCCTCCAGGGGCAGAGCCTCCTTTGGTTCCACTGTTCTTAGGAGTATATTCCCGTGAGCCACCCGAGAAAAAGATGCTAGGGATGCTGTCCCATATGCAAGAATGAAGGCACGATAGGACTACAGAACATAAAGAAGTTCTGTACTCACCATAATGTTCCATGTTTGTAGTCCATCTCGCCCTTCATTCTTACAAACCCACCCACCTACCCCCGTCCATGTATCCTTGGAGTGTCTGGAGACAAGATAGTGTCTATCTTCCCTAGGGTTGGAGACCTTTCATCTTTGTTTTTCCTCGTGGAAATGCCTTCTATCACTTTTATAGACAGCAGCAAACAAGATCTGGGGATTCTTACTAGTGCACTGTGGGCTTAACCTACCTTGCCATGAATCAACTGAGAGACTTCGAGCTTTGTAATTGGCCGAGTCGGAGCCGAGGATTGGCTCCGAACCCATATGTAAGAATGAAGGGAGAGATGGACTACAAACATGGAATGTTATGGTGAGTACATAACTTTTTTTTTTTTTTTTTTTTGTCTAACCAGTTTAATCTTGGATGCCACCAAGGTGGTTTGTTTTTGGAGCTATATTTGGGCTTGCTTCTGCTAGGTACAGCAGTTTCTGAGCAGCCATTGACATGGTTGTGCAGAATTTTCTTTTAAACAAAAAACATCTTTATTAAAATATCACTTTTGACATAGGCAGTCATACATTTATATAAATGAAAGCAAACTATATTGACACGTCCCAGCTGAAAGCAATTTACTTCTCAAAGCATATTGACATAACCCTAGTTGCAAACATTATACATCACTTATTTACTCAGTCATTGGCAAGTCAGACATTAGATAGCACATGCAAGTCCTCCCTTCTTTTAAACCTCATTCCTCCCCATATGTATTCCCACAATTCCCATTTTCCCTATGTAATTTGCTCCTACCCTTTTTTAAAGATCCCAATTCCAGTTGTTTCATCTCTGTTAGTATATTCTCTACTTCTAGTATAGTTGGTTTAGATTTTGATTTCCATTTTCTAGTAATTGCTTTTTTAGCAGCCAACATAATTCAACTCAGCAAGGCTTTACTGTGTCTAAGCAACTCAGATTCTGTATCGTAGCTCAGAAAAACAATTTTCCTAGTTACACCAGTTTCCTCACACAGCATCCCCAACAGAGTAGTCTGCAGGGAATCTTTGAAGTCCGACAACTCATTATACTCCCAGAAAATATATTCCCAATTACCTCTTTCATCCCCACCACACCTCCAACATTTGCTGTCTACCTGACAAAAAAAAATTGTGTGTGTGTGTTAATCATTTCCAGGCAAAAATCCTAAATATTCTAGATCTAGATTTTGTTGCATGTTTCGGAGACATGCCTGTATCTTCCAGTGTTTCATTGTGAATTGCATGTCCGATCCTTTCTAACCTCCTATGATTGTTATAGTTATCATGCAATGTTTTATATGCTGTATTAATTAATCCTGATTTAACTGCAGCTTATGTTATAGGTTATACTAAAAACTCTACCAGTGCTGGTCTTTTATTTAGGAAACCCCTATTTCTTTCTCTTTGCCCATACTCTATCAATCCTTGATAGGGAAAGCAATCTCTAACCTGCAGTTCAATAAATTCTTTTGATTCTATTACCTTTCCCACTCTAGTTATTGGCTGCCAATACTTTGGTTCCTTTGCCAATTTTCTCCAATAAATTCCAGCCACCTCTTGCCTATTGTCTGTATCCATAATTGCAGTCATCTCTATCGGCAGTGTCTTCTTCCTCCATTTCTGTGTTGGCTTAGTTCTTAGAATACTGTATGCTACTTTAAGGAGTATAACAATAGTCACACAGAATATTCTACTCGTAAAGATCTGCATCCAAAATCCCAGTCTCTCTCTGTTTCTTAAGTTTCCCTCCTGTTTCATCATCCCTTTCTACTTAGAACTATTGGATGTTCGTGTTACCCTGCTGCAGTCATCACACTTGGGTTATCCTGTCGTCAGGCGGTCCCACAGTCTGCATGAATTCCAAAGTCTTGGTCCGGCGTCTGTTGCTGTCGCTTCTTCCCTGACATCAGTGCGCCAGGGGTATACAAGAGGCATTCGGCGCCATTTTCTTCAGTCTTTCTTGCCGCGCGGTGCCCGAAGCAGAAGCAGTTCGCAAGTGCCGGTTGGCCGACACCTGAGATTTTCAAATCGAATTTCAGTCCGAAGTCTTCAAAGCTAAGTACCCAGTTGGGGAACCTTTTCTTGCCTCAGTCCGATGTCAGAAAAAGTTAACGATTGCATTTCTTGTGGGAAGCAAATACCTCATAAGGACTTTCATTCTTATTGTATACCTTGCCTAGGCCCAGACCACAGCGTCACTGGTTGTCAGTTTTGTGCTAGGTCCAATAAGCGAACTATAAAGCGACGCTTTGATTTCGCACGGCACCACTTCGGTAGGAAATTTAATTGCACTATGCCGTCGGACCAACAGACTACTGGCGTGCATAAAAAACGCAAAGATAAAGACAGGCAGCCTAGATCCAAGCCAGACTCCGAGGCTTTGGCTGGGCTGGTCGCTGGTTCTCCGGTTTTCAGTGAGGAGCCTACGCAGCCCCTGATGACCGCAGAATTGGAACCCCAGACCGCTTCGAATTCTCAAGCAGAGAGTTCTAGGCCGACGCAGCCATTTTCTTTAGGCCATACCGACAACATTGCAGAAGGAGAAGCCGGTGCTGCGGAAAAACCTTCGGTTACAGAAGTTGTCTTCAGACAGACTACTCTCACCATAAAATCTTATGCTAAGCTTAAGACTCCTCTAAAACCAAAAAAGACTGCATTTCAGTCTCCAGTTCAAGGCCCCATGCCTAAGAAACAGATGCTTAAAATGGCTGAAGATTTGATTTCTTTAATCAGGGGTTCCCAACCTCACCCCCCCCCCCCACCCCCAGACAAAAGGCCTAGACAAGAGGAGGATTATGCCTCCTCTGATCAAGTATCTATTTCCTCAGGCTTCTCTGAGGAACAGGATTACTCCTTTCCCCCTTATGAAGATTCTGATGCTGAAGATTCCATTCCCTCAGCTTCTCCCCCTGAAGACACTTCCTTTGGGGAAACCTTGCATACCATGAGGGAACATTTCCACTGGGAAGGTCAGGACTACTCAGACTCGAAGAAAAGGCTCAGAGAGATGTTCTTCATTCCACATTGCTGCAGTCCTAACTATTGGGTAGTCCGCTGTCCAGTCGGCCCGAATACCAAAGTATATGGCTGACGTCGGTCAGGGCGCATTAGACTGACGTCAGTACGTCAGGGTTCTAATGCGCATGACCGACGTCATATCCTCAGTCTTTTTTGCCGCATGGTCCGATGCAGAAGCAGTTTTGCGAGTGCAGGTTGGCGTTCTGAAAGTTTCTGAAGTCAGAGTTTCAGACCGAATCAAAGTTGGCTAAGTACCCGTTGGGGAATATTTTGTTTTTCTTGCCTCAGTATTTAACCGGATGTCAGAAAAAGTGAATAACTGTATTTCTTGTGGGAAACAGATACCTCATAGGGATTACCATACTTTGTGTATACCTTGTTTAGGGCCTGAGCACGGCGTTGTTGGATGCGCTCTTGTGCTAGATTTAACAAACGCACTATTAAGAGAAGGTTAGACTGTGCCAGGTTAGTTTTGGGAAGCGTTGTAATTATAAAATGCCGTCGGATGCTCCGGCGCCTTGACCAAAAGCGCAAGGACAAAGCAGCAAAGCCTAGAGTGGAAGAACCGACAGTCCCGGACGTCGGTTCTTTAGAAACTCAGTGGAGCCAGAGGTTCTGCCAGGAGTTTCTTTGGAGTCTCAGGGAGACTATACTGTTACAGGATGTGTCCTCTCAGGAAGTAGGCCAGGCTGAAGGGGCTTCTCAGGTGGCTGTTCTTCCCTCTCTTCCTAAGGTGGTTAGGGCCTCCCCTTCTGTTTCCAAGGCTTCTTTAAGAGGCAGGCCTAGTTTAGCTTCAGTGGGGGTTTCTCCGAGTGTTTCAGGGTCTTTGCCTAAGAAGCATATGCTAAAATGGCAGAGGATTTGATTACTATGATTAGAGGTTCTATGCCCCCTCCTGATAAGAGGCCTAGGGTGGAACCTGAGTTTGAGAGTTTTGAGCAATGTTCGGAGGCTTCTGAGTCTTGGCTGAAGACTTGCAGGAGTATCCTCCTTATTCTGATTCTGATGTGGATGATTCTACTCCTTCAGCTTCGCCTCCTGAGGATTTTTCATTTTCAGAGACTCTGCATTCCATGAGGGAGCATTTTAAATGGGAAGGTCAAGATTTCTCTGATTCCAGGAAGAGGCTTAGGGAATTCTTGTTTTTACCCCAGCATAGGCCTTTAGCTATACCTCCTGTTCTGAATGTGGTGGAAGATGTTTTGCAGAGGCTTCCTGAATCCTGATTCTTTGCCTCCTGCCCCAGTTAAACCGGATAGGTACTATAGGGTGCCTGAAGCTCATAAGTATCTTTTTAAGAGTCCTAGGGCAGACCCGGAAACGGTCTCTCAGGGGCCTAAAGGTGTGAAGGCCTCTGTTGTTAAAAATCCTGTTCCTCCTGATAAAGAGGCAAGGGCTTTGGATAGATGGGGAAAGAAAGTGTATACTTCTTCCACTTTAGCCATGAGGCTTGAATTGTCAGTTTCACATGTTAAAATATCAGAATTATCTCCTTTCACAATTGAAGTCTAAAGTGGATGCTCTGGCAGAAGGTATTGAGTGTAAAGAGTTGCAGGATTTAGTTCATGTGTCTGAACAGGTGGGTAAACATTCCTTGCAGTGTGGTTTTGATGCTGTGCAGGCCTCCTCGAGGGTGGCTGCCACTGGTTCTGTTCTTCGTAGGCACGCCTGGTTGAGGGATCAGAATTTAGCTGAGCATGTTAAAACAAGGATTTTGGATGCTCCTTTACAGTCTGATGTGTTGTTTGGTTAGCCTGTGGAAGCAGTTTTAAAGAAAATGGAGGACAAGGCTAAGTCTATGCAAACTGTTAAGGATTTTTGCAGGTTCAGCCTCCAGTTTAGTAGAAATTGGCCTACTAAGGGATGGACATATCCTGCTTATGATTCCCAGTCTAGGGGTAGGTCTAGCCGTGGTAGGGGCAGAGCACAAGGTTCTTTTAGGCCTAGAACAGGAGTTCACCTGCTCAGTCTTCTGGTGAGGGCAGGGGTCAGTCCTTTCGTAAACAGACCCAATGACCTACCTTTTCAGCTGCCAGTACATTCTCGCCTGGCAGCACCTTTGGGAGGAAGGCTGGCTCTTTTCAAAGAAAATTGGGATTTAATTACCCAAGACAGATGGGTTTTGGATATCATTCACCACGGTTACAGGTTTTATTTCCATACCTTGCCTCCTTTCAAAGGCATGCCAGACATTCCTCCTCTACAAAGAAAAGAGGCTCACAAGCAAATTTCTCTGTTGCTCCAAATAGGGGCCATTCAGCCAGTTCCTGTGCCAGAAAGGGGCCTAGGATTTTATTCTCGCCTGTTCCTAGTACCGAAGAAGGGGAACACGTGGAGACCAATTTTGGATTTATCTATCCTCAACACTTATCTGGACATTCCCAAGTTCAAAATGTTGACGTTACAACAGCTTTTACCTCTGCTGGGCAAAGATCACTGGATGGTAACTTTAGATCTCAAGGAAGCTTACCTTCATATGCCTATCAGACTAAGTTGCAGGAAGTATCTGCGTTTTCGAGCTGGAAATTCTCATTATCAGTTCTCTGCATTGCCCTTTGGCTTATCTACTGCCCAGAGTATTCACAAAGGTTCTGGCTCCAGTGATAGCTTACTTCAGGTTAAAAGGAATTCAAATCTATCCTTACTTGGGCGGCTGCCTGATTCTGGCTCAAGAAAAGGAAGCCCTTTACAGCACTTGGAATATGTGATAGCAGGGCTAAGATGCCTAGGGTATTCTGTGAGCGAAATAAAGTCCAGTCTAGTACCCTCTCAAGACATGTGCTTTCTGGGTGTGAGACTGAATACAGCAGCCCAGATGGCCTTTTTAACCCCGGACAAACAAAAGAATCTTTCCAGTTACTTCCATCAACTATCTCTTCAGTCCGGGCTGACTGCAAGGACAGTCCTTCAAGCCTTAGGGTTCATGGCATCTTGTATTCTGGTGCTTCCCAATGCCAAACTGCATATGAGGAAGCTGCAATGGTATCTCAAAATGTATGGACACAGCACTGCCAGGATTTGGACACT
Source organism: Protopterus annectens (assembly GCF_019279795.1). Classification (NCBI taxonomy): domain Eukaryota; kingdom Metazoa; phylum Chordata; order Ceratodontiformes; family Protopteridae; genus Protopterus; species Protopterus annectens. Next base: position 483,138,031 of record NC_056746.1, read on the forward strand.
GTCATTCAAATAATACCTTGCATTCAAAAGGAATTTTTGTGGTGGGCTCAGGAATGTCACCTAAACAAGGGACTCTCTGTGACCCGGCCAGAGGCGAGTCAGATTCTAACGACAGATGCCTCAGGCATTGCTTGGGGAGCTCATCTAAATGGAAAGTGGATACAAGACAAGTGGCCTGCCAGACTACAGCATCTACATATCAACATGAAGAGATGTTAGCAGTCCAGTTTGCATTAATGGCTTTCAAGGAGTTACTTCTTCCAGGGCAGGTGTTGATTCTAACAGACAACACAACTGTCATGTGGTACATCAACAAACAAGGGGGAACACATTCTTACCCGTTGTGCAGGCAAGCAATGATTTTATGGGAGACTGCGCTCAGCTTGCAACTAACTCTTCAGGCAAGGTTTCTGCCGAGCACAGAACTCCTTAGCAGATGTGTTAAGCAGACAAATCATGGATCCCCACGAGTGGAAACTGGATCTTCGTGTATTTCAAAAATTGACAGTGTCATGGGGAACTCCAGACATAGATCTGTTCGCTTCTCCACTAAACAACCAGCTGCCAAAGTTTTGCACAAAGAGGTTTCATCACACAGCTTGGAAAGTGGATGCTCTTTCTTTCAGTTGGAAAAATCTTCATGTGTATGCCTTTCCACCTCTGCCTCTTCTCCCAAAGGTGCTCCTAAAGGTCAGACAAGACAAGCCAAGGATGATTTTAATAGCTCCAGATTGGCCTCGGCAACACTGGTACCCATTACTGAGGAGTCTGGTAAGGAAGCCTCCATGGCCTTTACCTTTGATTCCACACCTGTTGTCTCAGAGGGACGGTCACCTGCTCAATGTCAAGCTTCACTCTCTTCATCTAACAGCCTGGCATATTCTGTTTTGAAACACAGCAGGTCTCAACTTCCTCAACAAGTTTTAAATGTGATTATGGAAGCCAGAAGACCTAGTACAAGGAAAGTGTACGCAGAAAAATGGAAGAGATTTTTATTTTGGAGTGCAGCAAACAATTTGGAGATTTCTGAGCCTAATTTGAGTGTGGCTCTTCAATATCTTACTGAGTTATTGGACAAAGGTTTGTCTTTCTCTTCCATTAAGATTCATGCTGCAGCAATTTCAGCTCACTATGATTGTGACCCACCATTGTTTTCGCATCCTTTATTCAAGCAATTTCTTAGAGGGGCAAAGAATATAAGACTCCCACGTAGAGCTCCTACTCCTGCTTGGGACCTCAATTTTGTGTTGGAGAAACTTACTCTACAACCTTTTGAGCCTCGCTACTGCTGAATTGAAATACTTGTCATGGAAGACTGCTTTTTTGTTGGCCATTGCTTCTGCAAGAAGGGTTTCTGAATTGCAGGCCCTTATGGCGGTAGAGCCTTTTTTGATTTTTCATAAGGATAGGGTATCATTACGTACTAATCCTTCCTTTATGCCTAAGGTGGTTTCTAGTGTGGCTTTAAACCAAACTATTCATTTGCCTACTTTTTATGCAGATCCCCAAAATAAAGGGGAAAAGATTTTGCACACTTTAGATGTGCACAGGCAATTGCGTTATTATTTAAGCAGGACTAAGGATTTTAGGCAGTCTCAGCAGTTGTTTGTTTCTTTTGCTTTGAGTTCTCAGGGCAAGCCTGTGTCAAAACAAACTATTTCTAAGTGGATTGGGTTTTGCATTGCATTTTGTTATTCCCATCATGGCAAGGAGATTCCGGCTGGGATTAGGCCTCATTCCACTAGGGCTACTGCCACTTCAACAGCATTTCTAAGGGGGGTGGCAACTAAGGATATTTTGGAGGCAGCTACTTGGAGTTCAGTGCATACTTTCTCTAAGCATTATCACCTTCCTCTCTACTCTAAGTCTAGGGCTGGTTTTGCCACAGCTATTTTGCAAGGCATGTTGTCAGCTCCTGCTTCCTTATGATTTGCCAGCCTCCCTTACCTCTGCTTTGGGATTCTACCCAATAGTTAGGACTGCAGCAATGTGGAATGAAGAACATAGTACAGTTTTGTACCTACCATAAATGTAGATGTTCGAGGATCCACATTGCTGCAGTCAATTTACCCTCCCTCCTTCCCTCTGTGTTTAGGGGTGGTTGTGTAGGTGAGGTTATATTCTGGTAATTTTGTATATATTGTACATATTTTGGTGCAGGTATGTTTGGAGTTTTGGTTTTGGCCTTGTCTTTTAGGGTCTTCTGACATCTGGGGCAAGAAAAGACTGAGGATATGACGTCGGTCATGCGCATTAGTACCCTGACGTACTGACGTCAGTCTAATGCGCCCTGACCGACGTCAGCCATATACTTTGGTATTCGGGCCGAATGGACAGCGGACTACCCAATAGTTAGGACTGCAGCAATGTGGATCCTCGAACATCTACATTTATGGTAGGTACAAAACTGTACTTTTCTTTTACTCCCCCAGTACAGACCACTTGCTATCCCTCCAGTTTTAGACATTGTGGATGATGTTTACTTAGAATCTAGTCTAAATCCAGATTCTCTGCCTCCTGCTCCAGCCAAACCAGATAGATATTATAGAGTGCCTGACTCGCACAAATTCCTTTACAAAAGCCCTGTTGCTGACCCAGAGACAATCTCCCAGGGTCCCAAAGGGGCTAAGGCTTCTATGGCTAAAAATCCTGTACCCTCTGAAAGGGACTCCAGAGCACTAGATAGGTGGGGGAAGAAGGTTTACACCTCAGCTACTCTAGCTATGAGAGCACTAAATTGTCAATTTCACATGCTGAAATACCAGGAATTCCTAATGTCTCAAGTAAAACAAAAGATGAGCACGCACCCTCAACAGTCTGAATTCAAAGAAATGCGGGATCTGTTGCATGCAGCTGAACAGGTGGGCAAACGTACTTTACAATGTGGACTTGATTCCTTGGAAGCTTCCTGTAGAGCAGCTGTTACTGGGTCTGTTATACGTAGGCATGCTTGGTTAAAGGAACAAACTCTGCCTGATCATGTTAAAGCAAAGTTACTAGATGCACCCTTACAGCAGGATGTCTTATTTGGGGTTAAAGCAGAAGAGGTTTTAAAGAAAATGGAGGATAAGGCAAAATCTATGCAGACGGTCAAAGATTTCTTACCAGTACAACCCCCACGCTTCAGCAGAAATTGGCCAGCAAAAAATTGGTCCTTTCCAGCTTCTGACAGACCACAGAGGGGTAAATACAGACGCCCAAGGGGCAGAGGACTAGCACAAATCCCTTACAAATCTCGCCAATGGGGCACTGCAACACAGAAGGGAGGAGAAGACAGGTCCCAAACTACTAGAAGACAAACACAATGACTTAAACCTCAAACTGCCAAGCAAAACTCTCTTGGCATCTCCCTTGAGAGGAAAATTAGCATTTTTTATAGACAACTGGCGCATCGTCACAAAGGACAAATGGGTCCTAGACATTATCTCACAAGGATACAGATTCCATTTCCACACCTTGCCAAGGATAAAAGGAATGCCAAACTTGCCACAAAATCAATGGGCAGAGGCACAAAAACAAATTACAGCTCTCATGGACATGAGAGCCATTCAACTGGTACCTACACAGGAGCAAGGCCAAGGATTTTACTCCAGGCTCTTTCTAGTCCCCAGAAAGGACAATGCTTGGAGACCCATTCTGGACCTTTCAATTCTAAACACCTTCTTGCAAGTACCCAAATTCAAGATGCTAACACTACAGCAGCTTCTTCCCATGTTGGGCAAGAAAGCTTGGCTAGTAATGTTGGACGTCAAGGAGGCATACCTGCATGTCCCTATCGGACAAAATTGCAGAAGATACCTCCGTTTCATTGCAGGTTCAACCCATTACCAATTCTCTGCACTGCCCTTTGGCTTATCTACTGCACCCAGGGTCTTCACAAAATGCCTGGTACCAGTAATTGCATACTGCAGACAGAGGAATTCAAATATACCCATACCTGGATGACTGTCTCATCCAAGCAGAAAGCAGGGACATTCTCTTACATCTGACTTTTGTAAAACACCTTCTAAGTTGCCTAGGGTACACAGTAAACGAAAAGAAATCAAAACTAGTGCCCTCAAAAGATATGACATTCCTGGGTGCCAGCTTGAATACAATGGCCTTAGATGGCTTATCTGATGCCAGACAAACAGCTACAACTAACTCAATACTTCAAAATAATGGCAACAAAGACCCAACTCCCTGCAAGAAAAATTCTGCAGGCCTTGGGCTTCATGGCATCTTGCATACTACTAATACCATTTGCAAAACTGCATATGAGGAAATTACAATGGTACCTGAAAAGCGTATGGACTCAACACAGCCACAGCTTGGAAACAATGGTACCTCTCATTCCCTGCTTTCAACAGGAGTTTCTATGGTGGTCACAGGCATGTCACCTCAACAAGGGTCAGCCTTTCACCTTACCCCCAGCCCGGCAAACTATGACAACAGATGCATCAGACTATGCCTGGGGGGCACACATGGCAGGACGGTGCGTTCAAGGCATATGGACTGCAGATCAAAGGAATCTGCACATAAATCAAAAAGAAATGCTAGCTGTACAGAATGCTCTGACAACCTTCAAGGACCTCTTACATCCAGGACAGCTTATAATAAAGGCAGACAACACCACAGTAATGTGGTACATAAACAAACAAGGGGGTACACACTCCTACCCTCTATGCAGGCAAGCAATGACCTTGTGGAACACAGCACTGGCTTACCAAGTTCAATTACAAGGTCAATTCCTGCCAGGAAAAAATAACACTTTGGCAGACGACCTAAGCAGAAACATCATGGATCCCCACGAGTGGAAACTGGATCCACAAGTATTTGCAATGATAACTCAAAAATGGGGGCGCCCAGACATAGACCTGTTTGCCAACCCCCAAAACCATCAGCTTTCAAAATTTTGCACAAGGACATTTCACCATCAAGCTTGGAAAGTGGACGCACTCTCATTCAGTTGGAAAATGCTGACAGTATATGCCTTTCCTCCATTGCCCCTTCTCACAAAGGTGCTGCTGAAAGTCAGGATGGAGAGACCTCGAATGATACTCATTGCTCCATACTGGCCACGCCAGCACTGGTACCCACTACTAAGGAACATGGCCCAGGGCCCACCACGGATTTTACCACAACTTCCTCATCTACTCACACAGCAAGGCAGTCAGATTCTACACAGCCAGCTCAAAACCTTAAATTTGGCTGTATGGCACATCACCTAAGCAACCAGCCAGCCGCTCTTTCACAAGCTGTTATGGATGTCATTCTGGAGGCCAGGAAGCCCAGCACCAGGAAAGCCTACTCAAACAAATGGAAAAGATTTTGTGCCTGGAACCAAGCTAAAGGCCAAAATACCCTTCAGCTGGACATGCCTCAGATTCTACAAAATTTAACTGAGATGTTACACAAAGGACTTTCTTTTTCATCTATTAAAATCCACGCCTCAGCTATTTCAGCTCACTACAACACGGATCCTCCCGTATTTTCACATCCACTTCTAAGGAAGTATCTCAGAGGGGCAAAAAACATTAGGCCTCCCAGGAGAGCGCCAACACCAACTTGGGAACTAAATTTTGTTCTGGAAAAACTTCCGCTGCCTCCCAGGAGAGCGCCAACACCAACTTGGGAACTAAATTTTGTTCTGGAAAAACTTCCGCTGCCACCTTTTGAGCCAGCTTTCTCAGCTGACTTAAAGTTTATATCATGGAAGACTGCCCTGCTGCTAGCAATTACTTCAGCCAGAAGAGTCTCAGAGCTACAGGCACTAACGGCAGTAGAGCCTTTCCTCATTTTTCATCAAGACAGTTTCCCTACGAACTAACCCCTCCTTTATGCCAAAGGTGGTATCCAGTGTGGCTCTAAATCAAACCGTCCACTTTACCCACCTTCTTTCCAAATGGACAGAACAAAGGAGAAAGACTCCTGCATTCCTTGGACATTCACAGGCAGCTATGCTACTACTTGGATAAAACTAAGGCTTTCAGAAAATCTGACCAATTTTTTGTGTCCTACGCTACAGCATCACAAGGAAAGGCCATCTCAAAACAGACCATTTCCAAATGGATAGATCATTGCATACATTTTTGCTACACCCATCATGGAAAACCAGTTCCTGCTAGCATAAGGCCCCACTCCACCAGGACAGCAGCTACATCTACAGCCTTCCTCAGGGGGGTGCCAACCAAGGATATTCTGGAAGCTGCAACTTGGAGTTCAGTACCTACCTTCACCAAACACTATCGCTTACCACTTTACTCTAAGACTAGAGCTGGCTTCGCCACTGCAGTTTTGCAGGGCCTTCTAGCCTCCTCTAACCCTGTTTGACTCCACCTCCCATCCTTAGCTTTGGGATTCTACCCAATGTGATGACTGCAGCAGGGTAACACGATGAACATAGTACAGTTTTGTACCTACCATAAATGTAGATGTTAGAGTGTATACCCTGCTGCAGTCCAGGTTACCCTCCCTCCATCCCCTCTGACCCAACTAAAACCTTTAATTTCCTTAAAATCTGATACAACCTTTGTGCTACACTTTGCTGTGAAGGAAAGGTTAGCTTGCTTTTATTTTTTGTATTACTGTATTGCCTTTCTATATTTTGAATACTGTAGTTTGTTTTCTTTACCTTGTGTTTTGCTTGCATTCTGTTTTAACAGCATATTAAAACTTCAAGAGAGACCACAGCTCTCTCTGTTCTGAGTCGGGCAGAATTTTTTCCCGCGCTCCCACCCATTTAAGTTGTCTTGTTAAATACCACTGTCTTTCTAGTTGCCCGCCTCTTATGTTAATCTGACCATATATCTCATTTCTCTACTTTCACTGGCTTATGTGAGTAATCACTAAATCATCATTTTTGAAATCCCACCCCTTCAATTATTTAAATTTATTGGCCATCCTACAGTATTACATAGTACCAAAATACAAAAGTGACCACCCCTTTCAATCCATCTTGCTGTTTTAAAAATAGTAACTCTCCACTAAACCTTAACTTTTTAAACAGGTAAAACTCAAGTTACCTACTTTGACATCTAACTTCTCTAGTGCACACTGCAGAGTGCATTCTTTTCAATCTTACCTTTAAGCATCCCTGTGACTAGCACTTTCTCTAATACCTGCTGGAAAGCACTAGGAAGCCTTAAACTCATACAAACACTGAACTCTCCTTGTTAACAAGGAGAAATTAATAGTAGGCACTAAGCAGCCTATAATTGCAAAGTACCTTGCTAAGGAAACAGCTCCTATACTTTACAAAGAAAAAAAAAAGCCCCAAACCAGGCATGTCCAAGGGTCAGCTTCCAGTGATTTCTCCTGTCCACCTGGTGAATCTGGGCATACTGGGGCAATGCAGCAATTGCCTCATGTACACAGACAACCCTCTCCTCTTACCACCCAACACTACAACCTGTGAGAGATGCACTTACATAGCCAAAATGGAAGCAAAGCTCTCTCCACCCAAGATTGTGCTAAACAGTCAAGAGGAGAAGGTTAACACCCACATTACACCTCAAGCAACACATAGCCCTTCTAAACCCGCACCACCAACACCCACATATAGCAACACTAAATCCATATATACAGAGGCCCTTAACTGTAACCTGCCCAAGCAACAAAGACCTCTGAAGCTGTAACGCAAACAAACACCAATCGCAATCAATGTGTCACATAGTTCACAACACCAGTGTGCCACCCAGCAACAGCCCCTAAGGCAAGACAATGTACCTAACACTTTAGTCATAGGTGACTCTATAGTCCGGCACACTGATGTCCCTCTCACCAGGTTGAATAAGGAGAAAATTAGTCAGCTGCCTGTCGGGTGTCAGGATCCGCCACATAATGCATGCACTCAAGTCACTCCACAAGTACAAATATGACTCTGTCATTGTCCATGTTGGAGTGAATGACTTGAGACGTACCTCCCTGGACTACATGAAAAGAGACATGGAAGAGCTCTCGGATCATGTGGCCCAGGCAGGTATGAACCTAGCCCTGAATAGCATCATGCCTTCGCCCAGAATGATACCACAATATAAGGATAAAATGATTGACTTCAACAATTGGCTAAGCTTATGGTGTCATTCAAAGGGGATCCAGTATCTGTCTGCCTGGGATGATATGATTGACAGACCACAATGCTTTGCCAGAGATGGTCTGCACCTGTCGCCCCTGGGATTCAGGTTACTGGCTAAGGCTCTTGCCACCCCTATAGTGCCTTTTTTAGGCAAACTTCAAAGGACAAAACCATCACCATAACCAGTACAAGCATGCAAAATCTGAAGGTAATGCTACTCAATGCTAGAAGTCTAAACCTCAAAATGCTTTCTCTCGAGGCACTCCTAAAAATGGAGAACATCGATATCTGTGCAGTACCTGAGACCTGGTTCAAGGCTCCAGAGAGCACCCCTGCAATACCAGGCTACAACTCTTACCACACTTTTTGGCCACCAAACCAGGACCGAAACACTAAAGGTGGAGGAGTGTCAATATTCACCAAGGATATTCACACCACCAGGCTAGTTGGCCAACACAATGTGTCTGAAATTCTCCAAGTGCAACTAACACTAGGTATGATTGCAATCCAAATTGTAGCTTGCTACAGATCCCCCACCATACCCCAAGATTCTCACTACACCTTTCTAAACATACTGGAAAATATTAAGATAGAACCAAATACCCTAATAGAACCAAATACCCTAATACTGGGTGATTTTAACTACCCTGCCATTAACTGGGAAAACTACTCATGTCCCAACACCTTTGCGCAACGGTTCTTGGAATTCATAAATTCCAATGCCCTGGATCAACTAATGCATAGTCCCACCAGGGGCTCCAATATCCTAGACCTGGTCATTACCAACATGGGAAATCAATGCTCCATACCTATGGTCACCCCCTCGTTAGTCAGGTCTGACCATAAGCTAATCACCCTTAACATCCACATCCCACCCCACCCCCAGTAAAGAAACCACCATAAAAACTTCTCCAAAGCCAACTTCATGCTACTCAAGTCAGAAGTGACAAACTTCATGACACCCATGCAGACGGAACTGAAAGTTCAACTGCTGAATCCTACACTAAGGCACTGTACGAGCACATCCACTCATGCATGAATCGTGCCATCCCAAATAGAACCAAAATGCTCTCATCCAAAAAAAGGAAGCCAATCTGGTGGTCCCCTGCCATAAACAAACTTTACAACAAAAGGAAGAAACTTTTGCAGAAAAGAGGAAAATCCCAGGATGCAAAAACTCCCTTACTAGCCTCAGTAAGAAACTGAGATGCCTCATAAAATCCTCCAAAGCTAGTTACGAAAATAAAATTGCCAAAGATTCCAAAGACAACCACAAAGCATTCTATAACTATGTCAAGAATCTAAATGGCAATGCTCAGATCTGCTCTGAGCTAAAACAGAATGGCATTAAATATACTGATCCGAAGGATATTGCCAATATCCTGGCAGATCGATTCAGTGCCAACTTCACCCCCCTCTCACCCCCTAAATGGCCCATCTCAATATCGGAAGATTGCCAAATTCCAGTAATAATGGCCACACAGGTACAAAACGCACTCTCTAAAGCCAAGAATACAGCATCCATGGGACCAGATGACATCCCGGGCTGTGTACTACATGAACTACAATATGAACTGGCACCTCACCTAAGTGTCATGTTTAATCATAGCCTCACCTCAGGTTTAGGTGCCCACTGAGTGGCGCAGAGCTACAGTTATCCCAATCCACAAGGGGGATCCACCTTGGATCCCGGAAACTACCGTCCCATCAGTCTGACAGGCCTTATCTGCAAGGCCATGGAGCGTATTATCATGGAATTTATAAACAAAGACATTGGCAACCTTCAAACACTGGACCCCACCCAGTTTGGGTTTGTAAAGGGCCGATCTTGTCTCCTGAACCTGATTGACTTCTTTGAATCAGTCTCCAGAGCCATGGACAAGGGTAAGGTGGTCCACACAGCCTATCTAGACCTTGCCAAGGCCTTGTGACACCATCCCCCAACTCTGGAATCATAGATAAACTTACTAAGTTGGGCATTAATCCCTATGTCACCCAATGGGTTGCTAAATGGCTTACTGATAGAACCCACACTGTAAAAGTAGCCAACTCCAAATCCAGCTCCAGACAAGTGACAAATGGAGTACCTCAGGGTTCAGTCCTGGGGCTGCTCTTGTTTGACATCTACTTCTCTGAAGTACAGGTCAACACTAAGGGACTCTGGCTAACAAAGTTTGCAGATGACTGCAAACTGGGAGCCATTATTGAATCCCCAAATGATGTGGATACTCTACAAAAGGGCCTTACAGAAACAGATGCTTGGTGCCAGAGCCATGGGCTCAAGCTCAATGCCAAGAAATGTATTGTTATCCCCTTTGGGAAAAACATGTATCCATGAATTACCATATAGGTGGCAGTACACTAAACACAGAAAGTGTGATAAGAGACTTAGGGACACAGGTGGACAGTGGTCTCACCTTCGATAACCACATCGCCACAACAGTCAGGAAATCCTTCTATGTGGCACACCTCATCACGAAGGGCTTTTCATCCAGAAAAAAGGAGGTCATTGTCCCACTGTACTCATCCCTCATTAGACCCATTATAGAATACAACGCCCCATTTGGTATGTACCTCTCAAGACATCTGCAACAACTGGAAAGGCCTCAGAAATACCTCACTAAAAGAATCGCAGGCCTAAAGCAGATGCCCTACGCTGACCGCTTTAAAAAAAAAACTCCAGCTATACTCTGTCGCATATAGTCTACTCAGAGGCAATCTCTGCTTAACATACAAGGCCATGTCAAACCCAGAGCTGTTGGACATGCTACACTTAAAGAAATCCCAATCCCTCAGAGCTACACGCTCCAGGGATCTAAACCTTGTCATCACAATAAACAAAACATGCTGGAGGGATAGGTTCCTGACCAGAGACTCTCCAGACTCTGGAATAGATTGCCCATACATGTCAAGCAGAGTGCCTCTTTGGACCTCTTCAAGAGGAACCTTGACGATTGGATGGGAGAAAGGAAATTCACCCCAGGGATCACGTCAGTCGCCCTGCTAGACAGGGGTCCAGGAAAGTAAATAATGTGGGAAGAAATAGCCAGGGAATTGTTATGGCTAGGCTTGTATAGGCCCTAGGGCTGATAGCCTAGTACCAACCTATGAACCTATTTGCTTATAGCTGGAGGGATGTTTTGTTTGTGCTAAGCTTTTATTATAGGGACTATCTACTGACCATCTTTTTGGGGGGGGGCACCTGACATCTGGGGCTAGAAAAACTGAAGAAAATGGCGTTGGATGCCTCTTGTATACCCCTGGCGCACTGACGTCAGGGAAGAAGCGACAGCAACTGACGCCAGCCAAGAATTTGGAATTCAGGCCCGACTGCGGGACCGCCTGTCAACAGGATAACCCAAGTGTGATGACTGCAGCAGGGTATACACTCTAACATCTACATTTATGGTAGGTACAAAACTGTATTTTTCTGCTTGTGCTCTGTATAGGAGCCTTAACTGTGTAGCTGTGAAATACCTCTTTAAATCGGGTAATCCCAATCCGCCTTGTTTTGTTGGAATAATCAGCTTGACTCTTGCTGTTTTCTCCTCCCAGATAAAATCCTTCAGCTCTTTATTAGTTGCTATCCACAACTTCTCCTGTGGTTTATAAAAATGTGTCTGACCTGTCTATAAGACTAAAGGGAAAAAAACATTTTTAACTGCTTGTATCTTACTATCCATATAATAGAGATTCCAGTTTCTCAGTTTTTGTATTATCTTTTTAGTCTCTTCCCACATATCCTTTGCTGCCACACCAGAATCATTTTTAATCCATACTCCTAAATACTTCATTGTATCATGTCCCCATAAATATGGATATTGCTGAACCAGTTTGTGTGTGGGTACATAATTTACTGCTATTGCCTTTGCTTCATTAATTTTGAATCCCAAACAGATGTGAAACTATCTCAAAATGTTCCACAACAGTGTAATTTCTTTTTCTGGTTTTGTCAAGTTTAAAATATTTGCAAATAGTCAGTGTTCCTTGACTACCATACCAATTATTTCCTTAAATTTGAATCCCTTAGTTTAAATTCCACTTTACCTTTATCCCACTCCCTAGCTATATTTTCAGAAGGAATTTCTATCTTTTGTAATAGCTCCTGAATAATTTTCACTGCCTATTCCTTAAATTCTTTTCGATAGGTGGGAAAATGCCAGTGTCTCATTTTTGTTTCATTACCTTGTGTTTTCTATTTTAGTTAATATTGGCACGTGATCTGAAATAGTTATTGGGTGCGTATCAAGACCTTCAATTAAACGCGCATGCTCCTGTGAAATGTAAATTCTGTATAGCCTATCCCAGTTTTTATATCTTGAGGAATAATATGTAAATAAACTCCAAACTCCTATATTTTCATGAATTCCTTCAAAAGTCTACCCCTTCTGGGCCCCCAGGTAACATCTTCACTTCAAATTAAATTGCACTCCCATCTTTAAGTAATATCCCTTGCTGAAAGCTGATTTTCTCCCAGAATTGTCTTAAGCTCCATTGTAGCAGCGTTAGGTGGAATATAAGTACATGCCAGTGTAATCCTCCTCCCTTGCCAGTAGCCCCTTAGTAGAACAAATCTAACATTATTATTTTTTTTTTATCCTTTTCTGTTATTGTTGGAGCTCCCCTTGAAATTAATAAGTACTCCTCTTTTCCTTTGTCCCAGGTATTCTGCTGAATAACTTTCCTGAAAAACTCTCTATCAAATTCTCATGTTCAGTTCTTTACAAATGTGTCTCCTGCAGCATAGCTATTTGCTCTCTACATGTTTTTAATATAGTTCACTACACCTTTTTTTGTATTTATCTGGATCCATTGACATTTAAAATCATTACAGAAAGCATTGTATTAAAAAGTTATTTCCACCTTTTATGTATAACAACTTTTGTGTTAAATGTCTGTCAGATTTTAGCCAATTTATCTTTATCAGATTGTCTCCATGGAGACATGAGGACCAAATGCAGAATTACTATTAAGCATGCACTTATTTGTAGAAAAAAGCCTTGTAATGTTCAGTATTCTTTTTCATTTAGCTGCAGAACATCACTAATAAGGAACCTAAAAAATTCTGGGCCAGTATTAATAATCTTCTGTCTCCAGGTCACTCCATTACACCTAATCCCCAGGACTCTAACCCAGAAAACCCTAAACAAACAGCAAATGACTTCAACTCATTCTTCACGAACACTATCCAAACACTTGCTAGTCATCTATCTCCTGATACCTCAAATCTTCCTCCATCCACATCAAATCCACCTCCTACACTCCAATTACAACCAGTCTCTACCTCCTTTATCATATCATTGCTCCTAAAGTTAAAACCCACCACTCCCTCTGCAGACAAACTGCCTGCAGAATTCTTACAGATAGGTGCCAAAGCCTTAGCCTACCCTATTTCCATCCTGATCAATAGATCTATAAAGGAAGGAATCTTCCTCTATCTGGAAAATATCTCATATCATCCCACTACATAAAGGAGGAAACTCTAATGATTTCTCTAACTTTCGTCCAATAGCTCTCCTCTCACCAGTCGCAAAAATCATGGAAAAATGTATTCACAAACAAGTACTAAATCACCTTCTCAACAACAACTTACTTTCTAACTGTCAGCATGGTTTCAGACCCTCACACAGTACCACTACTGCTTTACTCTCCTTCACTAACTCCATTAACACTAACCGTAACAATAACTATCTATCTTCCTCTGTCTTCATCGACCTATCCAAAGCTTTTGATATGGTGAATCATAAACTTTTACTACATATCCTACAATCACTGGCTCTTGATCATCTTGCCTTGTCCTGGTTTGCATCTTACCTAGAAAACCGTCAGCAGGCAGTACTTTGGAAAAACTCACTTTCTAATCTTCTACCTATCTCCTTAGGCGCCTCAAGGCTCTATCCTAGGCCCTTTGCTATTTTCTATCTTTATTAATGACCTTCAATCTGCTATCCCATATACTACCTGTATACAATATGCAGACGACTCAACTATAATCTGCACTGCTAACTCTCAAACAGAACTCCAGTCACTTACTCAAAAAGCTTTTAGTGCTGTAGGACAATGGCTCACTTACCGCTGTCTCCTCAACCCCAAGAAAACAAAACTATTACTTTTTCAACGTACTGTTAAATCTACCCCACCTTACTTTACTCTTACGTCCACTGGTGAACACTCATCTCCTGACTTGACCACAAAACTATTAGGGATAACTATTGATAATAACCTCAACTTTGACTCTCACATCAATAGCACCATAAAATTAGTTAATAAAAAAATAGGATCCCTTTACAGAATCAAACCTTTCCTAACACCCACCGCAAGGTCCACCATTGCTAGATCTCACCTAATCTCCACTCTTCTCTATGCTTCCCCCATTTACACTAATCTTTCCAAAAACAACATAAAGAAACTAGAAACATCCTATCATAACATAGCTCGATTCGCTGTTGGATCTCCTTTTAGAACTCATCACTGCTTGAACCTAAAAGAACTAGGCTGGATTGAACTTCCTAACCAACTTGTACTTCAACAGATCTTAATTGCTTATAAGATTCTATATCAGCCAACCAACACTTACTAGCCTTATTTCTCCATACAACAACCTGCAACAACTACGTTCCTCAAATAAACTTCTGATTAATATTACCAAACCTAACAATAATGCAGGTGTCAGTTTATTCTCCAACTCTGTTGGAAAACATGGAATAAACTACCCTCTGATATCACTTCTTTAACCTCTTTCCAACTTTTCAAATATCAACTAAAGATTTATCTCAATAAACACTGGCTTTGCTCCTGCACTAATCCAGACTAATGCCAACTCTTCTCTCTACCATTACCCTTGTTAACAAAAAAAAAAAAAAAAAAAAATGTATTTTTTATATTATCTGGTTAACTTGCTATGATGTCATGTGAACTTTTATGCCAATGTATTTTTTTATCTGATTATATTAATTGTTTTTACTTGCTATCTTTCTTATGTAACCATTTATGCCTTTTTGTAAAAGTGTACAACTGATGGAGCTTTTCTCCCCGGGCCTCTACTGAAAACGGACATATATCCAGTTGGACTAGCCCGGTCAACAAATGTAAAATAAAATAAAAAATAAATAAATAAATAAAATGTACTTGCTTTTTCTTAAAACTTGTTACTAGATCAAGCTAAGGGCCTTTATCCAGGCATTCCCCATGCAAGAATGAGGAAAAAACAAATTATTTTTCTTTTGTCATTCTCTCTTAACTAGACTTTTTACATCACAGTGCCTACATTTCTTAAAATTGAACAAGAAGAGAAGAAAGAAAAAAAACAGTAGCACCTGTTTACAATAGTATCCCCATTACACTTATAAACAACTGAAAAAGCTTTACTGTGTAGCATGCAAAGAAAATCTTGCATTATAAAAATAGTGCTATTAAGAAAAAAAAATGTTTTACTTAGTTAACCTTCTCCTTCCTGTTCCCCTCCCAAAGTACTTTTCTGAACGTTAATGACATGAAGTAGGGCATATACTTTAGTGTCCCCCACAAGTCCAACAAAGTCCAAAAAAAGTCCAGTATTTCCAGATTTTCTTGTTCTGTCATATTTTACAAATATAATAATTGCTTTGTAATCCCACACTGGTAGTTTCCAAGTTACTGGTTTTATTCCTGTTCATCTCAATTTCCCAAATCCTGTCTCTGCTTCATTTCCAGTGTACTCACGATTCTTCTAGTCAACTCGTGTGCTCCCTTCCTTCTCAAGAAGCATAATCTCCTTGTGTTTCACAGCTCACTTTTTGTTGGCGAAACTTTTGTATTTCCTCCTTAGCATATACTTTATCAAAAAATGATTTCGTTTCTCCAGGGAAGATTATTTTGAAGATTTCTAGTTACAGCATTTTGAACCTCACACCTGCTTCTCAATATTCCCTTAATAGTGGTATAAATTTACTCCTCTCTTGCCTGGTGTACAATGAGTAATCATTCTCCAAACACTTTGTCCTTCTGCCACAATTTTGTCAGAACAACAACTTCTGCTGGAGCATTGCATCCTTAGTATTAAAGGTCTAGGTTGCTTCTCATAGCCAGGTTTGCAGCGTACACACTGTGCCCTTTCAATTAACAACTCCTGCTGTGGAATGCCAGTCCAGTTGCTTATTTGTACTTTCATAAAATTAACACAGTATGTTCCTTCCAGCTTCTTTGGTACAGCTCAGCTTTCCCTACGTGCTCTGTTCTCTAATTCTATTATTTTTTTAAATGTATCATCTTGAGCGGTCTTGTATACAGCCAGCCTTTTCATCTTGACCTCTGATTTTTGCAGTTTTATCACCTCATCTGAATATCTGTTTAAAGCTTCCATTTTCCAGCCTTTTTTTTTGTTTCCATAATACTCCATCAGTGTGTTCTTTATTTTAACCAGGTCCGTGTGCTGCTGTCTTATGCTTCCTGTAGGCTACTGGAACTCATGTCTGGAGCTTGCACTGCTTTTTGCTGAACAGCTGTAGTACTTTTCCCAGTAAGTGTTTTTTCCTCATCTTTGTAGCTGATGGGATTATTTTGAGATATTCAACATGAGTTATTCCAGAAGTATACAAAGTAAGAGAGGTGAGTCGAGTATTGATGAAAATGAGTTTCCCTAGTGAAAATGTGAATGGTAGGGAGAATGTGAAGCTAGTGTTATGAAATTCTGACCATGCTGATGATTTCTGGTTAGACTGAGTCGTACTTTGCTAAAGCTGCAGTAAAGAGTAGTCCACATATTTGTTGCAGGAGAGCCAATTAAGTGGCAATGACCTATATGGGGATGGTAAAGATGAGTGCTCATGAACTAAATGAAATTGGCAGTGAAGTAAGAAGGCAACTGGCTTTCTTTATAGTATTACTGCCACCTACAAGTAATCTTAGGAACGGCATGAATAAAACCGGTTTGGACATTTGTGACCATCAAATCAAATAAATAACTGAGGGTGTTTGATGGGGTGTAGATATTAGCAAAGGAGTTGTAGGGTGCTAGGGGCTGCTGGAGATATGGTGTATATGTAGTGATATAAATACCTAGAATTATTTGAAAAATAATGAAAGCAGTTTATTAAAAATTAAACAACAAAGGTGAGGATGCTGCCTAGTAGATCACAGTATGCACACATTTTTTTTAAAGAAAAAGTGTTTCCTTGTTTTACACTAGCCTAAGTTGGTGTCCCATACATGGGATGAATTCAGTCCCTAATCAGTTCTTTTTTGGTGTTGAAGAATTCTGCTTTGTTTCAGGCCATTAAGATTTTCAAATTTTGGGGGTATATGGCATCACCTATTGCAGAAGCACCTATAAGCTGCTTCCAAATGAGTCACATGGTTGTGATTTCCGCATTCACTTTGGATCAATCAGATTATTTCTCTTTTGTAATCGAGATCTGGAACTGTGTGTGTGTGTGTGTGGCCTCCTGTTATGTTTCACACAGTTCACACACTATGCATATGTCCGTTCTGTGATACGGAACTTATTTAGACAGTAACTGTCCTCCATATTTGATTTAGCCAACAGTCTTGCACAAAGGTACTACTGTAAACTGGTTTCAAAGCCCTGCACACTTTTTAGTACTCTAAAAAGTAGAATGTTTTGTAAGTACAATAAGGATGTGCTCTTTTGTATGACATAGCAGGGGTGCTCATTATAATTCTGTCGTGAACCCATAAAACTTAGTGAACAAACAGTGGTGAGCTGTCTGCATGTTGAGGCTAAAGACCATCTAGGACTTCAGAATTCCCTTTTTGACAGTGGGGATACGAAGAAGCAGTCTGTGTGAAACTGAAAACAGTGTGCTGCATGCAGTCTAGTGGAAAGATGTTGAAAGAAAAAGGATCCGCTGTCTAAGATGCTTTCTAAGCTGTAACAAGGTAGATGCTTATTCGAAATTTGTCGTATTCACGAGTGTGTGTTCACTGGAGGTTTTTGTCATGCAGCCTTTGTTAGTGGTTAAATTAATTGGACCTTAAACCATTTCCCCTCCCATGGTCCTGGATAAAAGAACAAGAATACACACTCATAGATACATAACATGCAGACACACACACATACATTTGCATTCATTTACACACACTGTGTGCAAAGATAGATGCACATGCCACCAAATATGTGTTCAAAAATGTTGTCCTAAGCTAGCTTTAACCAGCTCCTTGTTGGCCCTCATGCACATACATACAATTTGCACTCATTTACACACACTGTGTGCAAAGATAGATAGATGCACATGCCACAAATGTGTTCAAAAAATGTCCTAAACTAGCTATAACCAGCTCCTTGTTAGTCCTCTGTAATATCTATCGACTATTTTATCATGTATAACTATAAAATGCATAACTTAAAATAATATGTACTGTTTGTAGATGTGTGTTTGCATATAACCATCTCACATCTACTAAACTGTATAACAATGTATGATCTCTTTTATCAAGCATCAAAGTCCACGCAATGCAAGTCTTTCGAAACTGCAAATATAACTTGTTTGTTTCCTCCTACTGAAAAAAAGCTTGTAGGATTTTCATTATAAGAATTTTATTTGTCTCTTTAAGACTTCAGTTTTTTTATTTGGTGTGTGTGATGGTCAAGCTGTGTAACCAGTTAACACTTTTTATATACTTCTTAAACTGCAGTTTTAACTTGTGTATTCTACTGTCTGTAATAGCTGTAGGCCAGATTGTGACTAAAGAGACTCTCAGAACCAGCCCACCTACCGGGTTAACAAATATAAAATGTCTTATGCGTACACAATCATAAATCTTCACATATGCATGTTAGTGCAGTGGAAGATAAATGTAATATCTAGAAAAATTGTACTGTGACACAGAGAACATAGACTTCATGCTGGCAGTGTCTGGAGGTCCTAATTGGACCATAGAGCTGTGAGGCAGAAATCTTACCACTAAGCTGCAGTACCTGGATAGTCTACTGTTGGTTATTTTCCGTCTTGTATGATGGTAAATGTTCAGAGTTGTTCTTAAAGAACAGCAGTGGAATTCTATTATTAAATGTTCAACTTCTGTATCCTTTTTCTCCCTATTTACTGTCCCTGCTATGAGTAAACAACAATGCAGCATTCAAAATATTTTAAATCAACTCTTTGTCTACTACAACAGTACCTAACTGTGTAGTTTCACTTTCAAAAAACTTTTATCTCACTGGAAAAGCTCGCTGCAGTCTCCAGTTTACTGATGTCATCAAGGCCAATGAATACAGGTATTTTTCGGCCAATCCCCCCCCCCAACTGACATCACCGCACCCATCCTAAAAACCCACCCATGATGTGATGTCACAGCTGCCTGGTCCTTCCCCTACCTGTAGTGAAAGTAAAGGCTAGAACAAGGAAAACAGTACATGAGTCAAGTCTCCTGCTGTGAGCTGTCAATCACAGCAGGTAGCAGCTCAAATTACCCTCAGCACTTTGACATCTAGGAAAGTTAGGTGTGAAGGAGGATGGGAAATGAATCAAACTAGTAGAATTCACACTTCGCAAAATACTGCAATTTAGCCATTCTAAAAAGAAGCAGCAGTAAAATGCACTTTGAAAGTCTGTTCTGTGGCATTTACACTTTGTTTTAAGTAGTCATTGAACAGCATGAAATGTTATTTAAAACTAACTGAAAGACAAGTGTATGCATGTAAAATCAGTGCAGTGACAGGAACTTCAAGAAAGAGGAAGTAGAAAGAGGTCTGTGTGATGTAATTTTTTTACAGACAAGCACTCATTTTGGGATACCTAGAGACAGAGTAAACAGTCAGAATTACCTTACCTCAGGATGCCAGACCCCATGTGGTCAGATGCAGAAATTATGTATAAAAATATTTAAAAAACTGTAAATAGTCAGAGTGGTGTTAAAATGTAGGAAACGGCAAACCATGATGAAATAAACATGTTTTTTTGTTTTTTTTTTTTTGAGTCTGTGGGTGTGGTTCCCAAAAGATGCATCTCAACTTTTTTTTCTTGAAACCCCACATAAATGTTCTTGAATGAATGGTTTCCCCAAGAACTGCTGGTACTTCTAGACTGCACTTAACATCTTTTCTCTGCAGTCTGACTTTTGATTTTTTTCAACTACCTTATTTGTCTACATCAAAATACCTTATTGCATTTTCAAATCTTAAAGTCCATCACATATTGACCATTCATGGCTTTTTAGGTTAGAAAGTGGATGGTAAATCCCTAAGGTAATCAGTGGGGCATTTTTTTGGTTGGGGGGCTGCCATATATCCATATCTCACCCCTGCCTGTGTGCAGTGATTGTGAATATGTACTTCTACATGTTTGCACCCATTCCCCTCCCTTTATGTGCTTTGTTCATTGAGAGCCAGCACTGCAGCATTATAGTGAACAGTGGGGAAGCAATTCATAGCTCCCCTGTACCGAAAATAGAGAGTGCTGGACATCAGCTGCATGTCACCCTCTCCCAACCAGCCTAGTGTGGCACATGCCCATGTTCCACATTGGACTGGCCCTTTAAACCAGTCTCAGAGGTTACAAATGGCAGTACTGACACTTAGCAC
This sequence comes from Protopterus annectens, assembly GCF_019279795.1. NCBI lineage: Eukaryota > Metazoa > Chordata > Ceratodontiformes > Protopteridae > Protopterus > Protopterus annectens. Next base: position 483,158,607 of record NC_056746.1, read on the forward strand.
TGAGAATGAACTGCTGCATTGGTATTTGAACTACTGTGTATTCATTTTTTGTTTCTTCTCATTTTGAACAGATTTTGCCATTCTAAGTTCTGAAAGGAATGGGCTGTCTTTTCAGACCCTGATGCCATGTCATTGTCATTGTAATCTACCCCACAGCTTTTGTGAGAGAGTTCACACTCACAACACACCTTCTAATCTGAGTTTTAAAACAATTTGATACTCTCTTTCCCCAACACATTTATTACGGGTTTTTTTTTTTGTTTTTTTTTGTTGAGCTGGAGCACATTCATGTTATAAGTATTTTAACTGCTGTATTTGTGGAAAGGTTTTTCATATATAGTAAACCCTATGTTCCAAAACAGGCTTGTTTGGAAGCCTGGAGTGGAATTACAGCATGTGATGGGAAAACAGTAATCTGGCATAATTCTGTATTAAGTCAATTTATGTTAGATTAACATTTTTACTTAATTGCAAGTAAGCTGATATTATAGTAGTACTAAAATAGTTTGGACTAAAAACCAATTTCCTTTTATTTTTTACAATGCTTAGTTTTCCTTATTTTGTTTCTAGTCCTGATTCCGAAGGAAAAGCCACCTATTACAGTGGTTGGAGACGTAGGAGGAAGAATTGCTATTATAGTGGTAAGCAGAACTTGAAGGAGTTAGTCTAATATGAAAATACCAGAGAGTAATCCAAGCACTGTGACAGTTTGAATACTTTGGACCTGTCTGTGAACGAAGTGCACTTACGACTCAAGCAAGTACATCAGAGTTGTACTTTGTTTAAAAATTTTGTTGGTGCCCTTTCTCAGCTTGTTTGGTTAAACAGCAGCGCAGTGCAGTTTTTCCTTTAAAAGGATTTCTAATACACTGTAAAAGTGATAGTTACTGTTTTTATTTTTGACAATAAGAAAAAAAAACTTGTGCAATGTATTTAATTCCATTTTATTATTAATATAATCATTTTACATGAATGCAAAGAAACAAGAGTGTTGCCTTTAGCTGTTTAAAATTCTAGTTTTGAAACAGTTTTTAAGTTATGAGTCTGATATTTTTGTTTAGCATATTTGCATTCAGAAAATATGACTTGTCTGTGTTGATAGTCGTTCTGTGAGATACTGTAGATATGAATGTGATGGGTATACCATGCCATAAATACAAAGCCATTATTATTTAGTATGAGGTTTTAGGGGAAAAACAGTAACTTTAATGAATGCAAATCATTCATCTTCTGTGCTTTTAGTATTTTTGATACAAGTTTACTTTCATGGATGTGGCATATGCCTTCCCCACCTTTCTCCTCTCCTGTACCTTCTGAGTCAAGTCACATTAGAGGTCCCTGGACACATTCTGATAGGACTGTGGTGGTTCAGAAGAACTGGATCCCTTCTCTGGACGCTGTGTTTTAGGGAGTACTGTGGTGCTGTTCTAACAGTCTTTGTTTTGTAGGAAGGTTTGTGGTCTTCACTCTTGTGAAATATACTCTACTGAATTACTGCTTTATTTAAATTTTTTATTTATTTATTTTGCTATTTTAACTGCAATTTTCTGCACTTTGAATTTCTACTACTTCTGCATTTTATAGCATAGGCTAGATTGAGGCTTGATGAATCTAGACTGTTTGGTATCATTTGAGCACTAAAACCAGCAGTTTTACATTTAGAAGCCCCCCCTCCCCCCGGGCAGAAGTGTGCACAAAGGACCTGTCTGAGTTTGGGATTTCTGAAATAAGTCTCAGTCTTGGGTTTTCCCTTTGGTTAATTTAGTGGTTGGCAACAAGCAAGCAATTTCCTGTGTTATCTGAAGCATCCACTGCCTGCTACTGAAAAATAAGTATCATTTTTACTTGATCTGCACTTCTTGCGTTGTATTTTACTGTGTGCTGCTGTTTTTTAACTGTATTTTACTGTATTTTTGCTGTTTTCTGCACTTTTAACCTAGCATAGACTTGGTTCAGATTTGTTGGACCCAGTCTGTTTTTACAGTTTCTGAGCACTAATTCAGCTTTCCTCCACAAAAGAGGGCCTCCCCCTACACCCTAGTGAGAGTGGAGTGTAGGTAGGGACCTATTTGAGTGGTGATTCTTGGCTCAGGACCCAGGCTAGTAGTGTGCTACTATTGGTTAGAGTGTTTTGAAATTAGTTTAATTTTGTTGCTACTTATTTGCATTAGCTTGGGTGTGAGTGTTCAACACAATCCAAATAACAGCACATTACCACATAGTTTGAGGATACCATTGGCAGTTATAGAAGCAAACTCTTTGATAATTTTCCCTTAGACAGCTGCTTGTGCTCCATCAGTGGTTTCTCGCTGTTGTGCTTCACTGCCTGGTTAGACACTCAGCTGAGCCTCAGGTTCCTCCACAGGTTTTACCCATTAAGCTCCTCTCAGTTTAGAGCTTTTTCTTGTCCCTTAGCCATACCTGATACTTCTAGTCCCCTCCCTGTTACTGACTGCAGTACATCACCTAGCATCATGAATGGGCAATATCCCACCCAAGCCAACCTGATCAACATGGGCATCCTGAGGCAATGTAGCAATTGCCTAATGTACACTGACAACTCACTTCTAATTCACACAAATTCAGTATGTGAGAGATGCATCTATATTAAAAATATAGAGTCTAGGCTCTCTTGCTCACAAATTAGTATATCTAATACTAAGCAGGTTGTCTGCTCTCACACTTCACCTCCTATACCATCCATGCATACAACACCTAAGCTTACATACAGTAAACTCAAAGGCAGAATTTCTGTACATCTGGTGGTGTAATCTATGACTGATATACTCTGTATGTGTTTGCAACATACATATTTTTGTTACTGTGAAAGTGCATTCATTGCCCTCATGGCCTTCTCTGATTTAGTAAAAATTGATTCAGCATTTCTGGGAAGGGTCATTTCTGTGTCGTGGAAAGATGGAGCCGTGTGACCCAGGCCATCTTGGTCCTTTTAAAGGCATTTGACACTAGAGAAACCTGTCTAGGGAGGAACAACAAAAGTGGTGACTTCTTGCTTCTTGGGTATGATACGGGCATATCTGGCGTAATATTTAGTCATTGAGCTACCCTGGAGATTTACTGGTAGGCATTAATTTTCCAGGGGATGTTGACAGGATTTCTGAGGGATTGTTGCTTACATGAATGAGTCACATCCCCACACCCATTGTATGTATGCTGTTTGAGCGCTCGCCAGGGCATTCTCAAAAGCATAGCTTGCAAGATATAAATCCCCTGGTGCTGCATGGGTAGTAACTATGTTGCAGGTATCTCTCACCACTAGGAAAACAAAACTTGACAGATCTAGTGGATAATGTTGTCATCAGGCTCAAATGCAGAATGAGTAACCAAAAAAAAGTTCTGGGAAGGAGTCCTTCCCCTTGATGTCCCTTTCAAAAACTCTGCCACTTCATAGAACACTTGAATTTCACTTGAATTTCATTTGGTGTGAGATGAGTGCCTGCTAAGCCTTTGAGCTCATGGAGCTTCTGTTAACAGGCCCAGGAGTTGTGAACTGACCCACTGATCTTCATATGGCCTTATTACTGTAATCACCCTAATGTTGTTGTTTGTTTTTTTATTTTTTGTTTTTGTAAAGCTGAGTAGTTTCAGAAAGTGGCCAAACTATCCATTTACATTGTATTGACAACACTGTAAAAAGGGCAAACATGTCATGCGTTACATTTAGAGGGTTTGACATTACTGGCCCAAAGGCAGTGCTCTATCCAAAGAACTTCAGACCTCTGCGCTCTTAAGTTAACTTATTTGATATATGTTGATTGTGTTTAGCAGCTTGTTCATCTTATAATGCATTTAAACTCTCTCCCAAAAGGGTTCTTTAACCAAGTCTAAGCCATGTTTACAAAGTTGTGACAGACCCACACTATAGTGTTTAAAGTGAGTGTTGAGGCCATCTCCCACAATAAATGTTGTACTGCCTTCTTTTGGTTGTGAAAAGGGCAAAAGGTATCAGTGTCATCCTGGGCCTCAGTTTGACAATGATTTTATAGGAATCGTGCATCGTCCACTTCAGAGTGCCTTGAGGCACATCACTGTTTGGGGTCTAAACTGGAAGCTCCTTCTGTTTGCTTTGGCTGTGCTCCAATTTTTCCAGTACAGAGTGCTGCCACTTAAACTTTGTTGCACTCTGTTCACCAAGATGTGCTGACTGTGTTGACTGAAGCCTTCAAGCTTAGGAGGTTCCATATGTTCCTCTACCTTAACAAACAGTTCCTGGTGTACCCCACCTTGGGGTGGGGTCCTGGTACTGTCCCTAGAATGAATACTCCAGTGATAAGGTGCCTGTATTCGTAGATAAGTTTTATCTGAATCCATCATGAAGGGTTGCTTTCATTTGTTTGGCACTGGACCCCTGATCCAGTGTTACTCATCCCACCTTGTAAAGAGGGCATTGTATGGCTTGCACTTGGCAGGCAGGATGACTGCACAGCAAAGTCCAGGTTGTGTTCTTCTTGACCTTTCTGAAGATTTAATGGTGATCATGATCTTTGCGGTACCTTTTACACGTTTGAAGATCCTGTGTATTATATAGGACTTTGAGATGACAGTGCCTAAGAAGTCTGCGTTCATGGACCTTCTGTTAACAGAGACAAATAAAAACAACCAACCATCCACAGCTGTGGCTAAAAACAAAATAGTTTATTTGAACAAATTCCACGAAGTGGAAATGAATAAAAACAGGTTAGCACTTTCAAGCAGTTTTCTGCACTTCATCAGACCATACAATACAAAAGAAATAACTCTATTGTATGTAAAAAGTAAAATCAACCAACCAATGAAATTAAATTAAACAGCCAATAAGGAAAAAAAATAAGTTAATGAGGCAATTTCCTAGCCTTAAGGCCAGATTTTAAGGAGACAAGACACATTAATTCCTGGTGATCTGTAGGCTAGCAATGGAAATAACCCATCTCTGTTCCATTAGTTCAACTTGATTCACTAAATCGCCACCTCTGAGTGACATTACATTTTTGTAACACCAAAAAGCCAAAACTATGAGTTGGAAATTCATTAATATGCTTAGCTAAGGCATTGACAGTGTCATGTATATGAATGGCCCTTACATGTTCCAGTATCCTCTCTTTCAAGGAGCGGTTTATTTTTCCTATGTAAAAAGATGTACAGAGTTTACAAGTTGCCAAATTGCCAAATAAACCAAGTTCTCAGATGTGCAATCAGCATAAAATCTAGGTGTGAAACAATTCAGTTATTGGATGCACAAACATTCTATTGGTGGAAATAAACTTACAAGCCCCACAATTATGGCAAGCAAAAGTACCATTCCTATTAAAGAAGAAAATTTTGCTTAGGATTAGGATAGCATAAAATTCTCTTCAGTGATGAAGCATTCTTAAAAGAAAAACTAGGAATAGGGTCTACCATGCTTTTAACAGATTCATCAGTCATTAATACTGCCCAATTTTTCAAACAATGTTACAGATCCTGCCTATATCACTAGTATAACTTGGTAACAAATTAATACTGTCATTAGACCTAATCTGTTAGCCTTCATTCTATTCCCAGTAAACAAATAAGGTTTAGCTACACCCTCCCTTTCATTCCTAGCATAAGCCAAACCAGCAGCTATGTCCCTGTCTGTATAGTCTCTTACTTTCAGATGCAAGGCCAAAGAGTCTAAAGCTTGTCCGAAGGATGCATTATCTGTATTCAGTCTAGAAGTTCTTAACACTTGACCCTTTGCAGTATTACAAAAAGTAAACCCAGGATGCATTATTAAATATTATATTAAATGTTATAATACTAATATCAGCAATATTAAATATTTAATAAGGTGGTTTATACTAAAAGAAAAAGGGATTCTTTCCTGAAGGTGGTCAAGAATTTGAATTTGTAAAGGAATATGATGGGACAGATGCAGGTTCTTCTGTCCAGATTTTATGATTCAGACTCTCAGGAGAGCATAGTATCTGAATCTCCCTGTGGGGGATTATTCTTGGAGACTATTTTCAGAATACTCTGGTGTTTTCAGTGGAAGAACACTGAGGTTTTCCAGACCCTCAGAAAATACTATGAGGAGTCATTACTGGAATTCATAGAAGTTATTTGGATGTACTGTGCAGATTTTACTCTGACAAGAAAATATAGTTTAAATAGCTGTTCGACATTATTTTATAGCAATTTAACGTGATTAGTATGTGGCGCTATTTTTTCACACTGGTTTGGCATATTGGTTGCTTTGGTGTCTGGACATGTCTTTTAGCAGCTGTAAAAGACTTCTGAATGCATTTCATGCTGTTTTTGTGAAAGTAGCTCAGTTTGGCAGAGTATGATTGTATGGGGCTTGCTTACTACTATAAAAGTGCTTATTGCGAGACATTGTCCAGTACTGCCACTTTATTATTCTGACTGGTGTTTTCTTCCCCTGACTTCATGTATTCTAACTCTGGTACCCTCCTCCCAATCAAATCTGGTTGCACCTAAAAAGAAAAAGCAAAATAAAAATAGCCTGAGCTCATGGGGCTACTGCTTGGCCAGCAGACCACTTTACCTTTTGCCCAGTCTCCCACTAATTAGTTTTGTCTGCCACTATGGAACATGAGTAAGATGCATCCTCCAGGGCTGTTCCACTACCTGGCACAGGCATAGGAGAACTAAAGCCTTTAGGTTCAAGAGTAGTCTGGGGTAAGAAGCTCTTTACCAGATATAATACTATGTCCCAGATATTATATCAAGTCTTGAAGTTAACAAAAAAAAGAAACAGAAGCGTCCTCATGCAGTTGATAATCTGATTATAGCTGAGCTGCTTATAAATCTGAAGTGTTAACTTGGCTAGGAATGTTCTGCAGACAGCTAATTCTGGTGAGTGTGTTCCCGTACATGGCTCTAGTGCTAGCTTGGCTAGAGACATTTCTGTAGTTTCAGAGAGTGATGAGAAATCTGATGAGGACAGTGGTGTTTCCCTAGTTGTCCCAGAGTCCAGTCACACTGATTCTTCAGAAGATGAACCTGAGATCAAGTCCAAACAGGTGTTCAGTTTTCTTAATATGGTTGCTAGATTCAGTAGTGTTTTGCGTTGGAGCAGTCGGGTCCTTCCCCCAGGGCAAGGCAGGGTATATGACCTTATAGAGGACTTGGATACCCAATGTTGTAGCTATCCTTCATCTGTTACTGGGCTTCGAAGATGTTTATAAAGCTACCTGCAGGACACCAGCATTTATTCCATTAGTCCCTAACCAGACTCAGAGACAAATGTAGGGTGTTATGATATGACAGGTCTCTCTCTCTTTGACTGCTAACCAAGCTGTTTGCTCAAGTAACAAATCCTTGACTTCATTTAATTCAGTGCCCTCTGTTAGAGGAAACTAGGTTTCTTTGACTCTGGTTTCAAAGTGCACTTTCAGAGGTGTGCTTGAATGTGCGCAGATACAATGTCATGAAATACTGGTGCTCCTGTTGCATTAAGACATGCTTGGTTACAAAATCCATACTTCCCTGATGATTTAAAAACTGAAATTTGAATGCACCTTTAAGTTCTGAATTGGTGTTTAAGCCTTCTTTCTATTAATCAAATTCTCAAACAGTGGGATGATGGGGGCATTTTAATGCATGGGGTATCTAGGATGTTTCATGTACCCAAATTTTCACCAAACAAGATGGCTTCCTTTAAAAGACGTACAAACAAAAATCCCAGCCAAACAAAAATCAGGGGTGCAAAAGGAAAAGACAGGAGGAATAAGTCTACGAAACCAAAAATTGGCGTTTCTTTCCAATAAAGGATTAACCCCTGGAAAGTAGTGACTGCAGAATCACAGAGCACCCCAACACTACCTTCCCTCTCTTCCTCCTTCCCCAAATTTGCTCTTATCAACCCTGTAGCCTAGCTGCAAGTAGTCCTGAGAAAAATGAGTTCTGTGAATAATTCAGAGAGGATGCATTTGGCAGGATAGAAAATCTTCCCCATGTCAGGGGAATTCCCCCACACCCACCAGACTAGGCAAAAACTGTTTTCCTCCAAAGCTCCATCACATGGTGGAAGCAAGGTTCATAGGACCACCGCCTGCAATACACAAAGGCAAAAGATTTTACTCCATAGTGTCTTTGGTAGCCCAAAAAGTAGCACTCCTGGTGACCTATCCCAGACTTGTCCTTTAACACCTTTTTTAAAGTTCCAAAATGCTAAATGCTCACCTAAGGTCAGTCCTGGCATTACTTCCAGGCCACTGTTTTCATGGTGACTCTAGTGCTCAAGAAAGCTAACATTCCTCTTGCTCCTAGTTTCACAAAGTTTGAGATTTGCTGTCTGGCTTACATCATCAGTTTTCTGTATTACCCTTTAGGCTATGTACTGCATATCGTGTTTACAAATTATCTAAACACAGTGGTTGCCTGTTGCAGAACCCTACATGCCCACATTTTCCTTATTTAGCCATTTTGCTGATTTGCACAGATTTGGTGTCCTTAAACAAGGTTGCAGTTTTTTTTTCCCATGTAGGCTTCAAATCTGAACCTTCAGAAGTCCTTCCTTGCTCCTCTCAATGAATTGTTTGTCTGGGGTGTTGGATAGACAACATAAAAAAGGGACCATCCTGACTGAAGACAAAGTCCTGACTTGTCAGGGAATAGTCTCAGATTTCTCACTTCTAGACATGGTCATAGACCGTACTACTATGATGTGGTACCTGAACAAACAAGGAGGGTTAGAGGGCCTACCTTCTTTGCTCGTGGGCAATTTATGTCCTCCCCTGTACAGCATTTTGATTCTTCAAGCCTCATGCATTCTGTCAACACAGGGCCTGACAAACTAAGCAGGTCCTGGACAGACCCTCATGAGTAGAAGCCCTAAGTAGAGGTCTTCCAGCGCTTGATCCAAATGTGGGGAGCACCTCAAGTAGATCTGTTTGCCTCCTTTCATTACAGACAACTGAATATATTCTGTTCTACATATTGTTGTAGTCATGTTTGGAAGGTGCCTGTATAATGCATTTCCACTGATTCCCAAGGTACTTCTAAGGATTCGAAAAAAATTAAAGATCATTGTGATTTTAACCCCCTTTTGGCCCAGACAGAGTTGGTCAATTCCATTAAAAGGCAGAACTAAGGGCATTTACCATAAGCTTCTTCACAGACTGGATTTGCTGACACAGCATCAAGGGCACGAATGGTGGTACACTCCAATTTAGAGCAATTGCAATTGGCAGCCTTGGTTATTCTATTTTGATATATTTAAGGCTCTTGTTCTGTGAAGATGTGCAGCAGTTATTTAAGGAGGCAAGAAAAACTGCAGTTAGAAAATCTAACATTTGTAAGTGGAAGAAGTTTGTAGGTGGTGCTTGGCCAATAACAGAGGTCCAGAAAGGATTTTGACCCATCTGGTGTTGAACTTTGTGCATGAACGTCTTGGAGATGGTTTGTTATATGCTTCTGTCAATTGGAAGACATGATAAGGTCTTGCTGTGTCTAATTATGGTGGCTGCCAAAAAAGCAATTACTAGAAAATGGAAATAAAAATCCAAAGCAACTATATTAGAAGTAGTGAATATAGTAATAGAGATAAAACTGGAAGTGTGAGGTCTTTAGAAAAGAGTAGGAGCAAACAACATTGAAAAAAATGGAGATTATGGGAACAGTACATGCAGAGGAGGAATGAGGTTTAAAAGAAGGCAGGACTTAAATGAGCTATGTAATGTCTGACTGAATATGATTGTGTAGATTGTAAGTGATGTAAAATGTTTGCAGTTGCAAGTGTTTCAGTATGGTTTGTGATGTAAAATGCTTGCAACTCAGATTGTCTGTGTTTTTTCATTTATATAGATGTATACGACTGCATCCCCTTTGGTAAAAACTCTTTACCCATGAACTACCACATAGGCAGCAATCTACTTAACACCGAATGTGTGATAAGAGACCTTGGGACCCAGGTGGACAGTAATCTCTCCTTTGATAGTCACATCGACACAGTAGTCGGGAAGTCCTCCTACATGGCACACCTCATCTTAAAAGGGTTCTCATCCAGGAAAAGAGAGATCATTGTTCCCCTCTACTAGAAACTCAGACCCATTATATAGAGTACAACTCCCCTTTTGGAATGTACCTCACAAGACATCTGCAGCAGCTGGAAAGGCCACAGAAGTACCTCACAAAGAGGATTACTGGCCTCAAACAAATGCCTACACTTACCGCCTCAAAAAACTCCAACTGTACTCCGTAGCATATCGCCTACTCTGTGGTGATCTCTGCCTAACATATAAAGCTATGTCAAACCCAGAGCTGTTGAACAATGCTACACCTAAAGAAATCCCAATAACTCCGAGCTACGTGCTCTAGGGACCTAAACCTTGTCACCACAATAAACAGGACATGCTGGAGGGATAGATTCCTGTCCCAGAGACTTCCTATACTCTGGAACAGGCTACCCATCTATGTCAAGCAAAGTTCTTCATTAGCACTCAAGAAAAATCTTGATGAGTGGATGGGAAATAGGAAATACACCCCCGAGGATCACTTCTGTGTGTCTGCTCGACAGTGGCACAGGAAAATAACTTTCTTGGGTGGCGTAAGCCAGGGAACCTTGTTGGCCAGGCTTACGTAGGCCCCTGGGCTGATAGCCTAGTACCTACCTATGAACCTATGTATGATTACCTATGTCGCAAGTGATGGTTTAATAAAGATGGTTAAGAAAAAGACAGGAATTGAGTAATTTATGTAATATTGCTTAGGTTATATAATATACAGCAATATATGCAAAGTATGATTGTAAATAGCTTACTTGTATTTGTCTGCATTGCTCTTTTCACCTTTGTCTCTATTATATAGTCCTTATTACTATGTTTTTTTATGTATACCCTGGAGCTTTTCTTCCCGGGCCTCCGCTGAAAATGGACATGTATCCAGTCGGACTATCCCAGTCAACAAATATAAAATAAATGTGAACTTAATACAGTTTACTTTTATATAAATGTAAGTTTGCTTATGTCACAATTCAATAAAGGTGTTTTTTTTAAAAAAGTGCATCTCATGGCCATCTCAGCTTGTCTGCACATGGATCCCCCTCTTTTCTTTTTGTGGTCAGTTTATGAAATGAGTATTTCATGCAAGACTCCTTTCAAAAACAAAATCATCCTCCCTGGAATCTCAACTTTGTTCTTTAAAGAATTGACCTTGCCTCCTTTTGAACCTGCCACTGGGACTGATTTATCGTTCATTATCGTTTTACTCGTTGCTCTGATATCTGCAGGGTGAGCTTCTGAGCTGCATGCTGTCATGATGGGCCAGCCTTATCTGATTTTTCACAAGGAAAGGGTTATGTTATGCACTAATCTATCTTCTTCTTCTTCTTCTTCTTTCGGCTTTTTCCCGGTTAGGGGTCGCCACAGCGGATCACCTTGTCCGCACATTAATTGGCAGTGGAGTTTTACGGTGTCGAGTTGCCAGCCCGGCGCCCAACCTTCCACAGAAGGCACACTCACATGCACACCTAAGGCCAATTTAGTGTCCAATCCACCTGCAGCATGTCTTTGGGATGTGGGAGGAAACTGGAGCACCCGGAGGAAACCCACGCGACCACAGGGAGGACATGCAGACTCCGCACAGAAGGCACCCCAGCCGAGGATCGAACCAGAGAACCTCTTGCTGTGAGGCGACAATGCTAACCACTGCACCACCGTGGCCGCCCCTTATGCACTAATCTATCATTCATGTTTAAAGTTGTTTCTTAATTTAGCTTGAATCAAGCCATCAATCTCCTTATCTTCTATCCTGATCCAAAACAGAAGGGAGAAAAAAATTTTGTATACCTTAGATGTGTGCAGGCAGCTCGGGTACTACCTTGACAGAACAAAGCCCTTTAGGAATTTGAATGGTCATCTTTCTTATATGGGGCGAAGAAAGGTCAGCCTGTTTCAAAGTGTAATACTGCACAATGATTGTCCTCTGCTATTATTTTCTGTTATTCCCACCATGGTAAATGCCTTCCAAGCAATTTTAAGGCTCACTCTACTGAAGCCTTATCCTCTTTGATGGCATATTGGAAAGAGGTGGACTCTTGAAGCAATCCAGAGGCAGCATCTGGGTTCTCTGTTCATACCTTCACAAAGCACTACAAACTGCATTCCTTTTCAAGGTCTGGAATAGATTTGCTACATCCATTCTCCAAGTGCTCCTGAATCCATATCCTTTCACCTCCCAGGTAGTAGCATTTTGGACAGATGCCCAATGCTTACCCTAAGGCACTGGGAATGATGAACATAGTACACACTGGGAATGATGAACATAGTACAGTGGCATAAGTCCTACTTAACTGTAATGGCAGATGTTTGAATTACTCACTGCCTCAGTGGCAGCACCCACCCACCATCCCCCATGCTGTGCATAGTTTTGGTGGTTTCAGCCTGTTTGATTCTGTTGGTTTTGTTTTTTATAGTATTGTGATTGGCTGTGAATTTATTTTTTTCTAGATAATTCTGGTAAAATTCTGGTTTAATATACTTTCCTTTTGTGGAAGTGAAAAACCTGAACACCTACTTCCTGTGAAAGGTGAAGGCTTCCCCTTAAGAATATGCTCAGCCAATCAGCTGTCACAGGAAGAGAGAGGAGGGGGAGTCTGAGCTTTTGAAAGCTGGCCAGTGCTGGGTTATTTTTGCAGATAACCGAAAATGCCACTGAGGCAGTGAGGATTTTTTATGTCTACTGTTACAGCTAAGTAGGACTTGCACAACTGTACTTTCCTTATGAGGAAAAATCTGCTTTGTGTGGTTTAGTTGCTTTCATTTGCCAGGTCACAACTCGTTATTTAAATGTCTGCATATGACTTTCCGTACTATATCTATGCTGCTGCCACTTGTATGGTGTTGAGATGGTTTGTCTGTTCTCAGAACCTTTCTGAAGATGTAAAAAATGTGAGTTTAATTTCTCCTGTGGATAGAGATCATTTTGGGACTCTGCTGCAGTGGTTATCAAAAATGTGATGAGCTAGGTAAGCTGATACAGGGAATCTCTCAATTTTTAGCCCTTCTCAAGCACTTCCACTGGATTTTCTGCTTCTGCACCCAATTTTAGCAAGAAATAATATAGCCTCGGCAAAATACTGGGAAGCAGAAATTTAAAAAAAAAATGGTAGAGGTTACAGAAGGGAAGTGAGACCCCTCCCTCCCAGACAAAGGACAGGCAAATAAGGCAAGAATGACTACGTAAAGGACCATGCCCTCCCTTGCACTATAGCAGTACCTTATTCCTACAAAAAAGTGTAAATCTGTGTTTCTGTTTTTGGCAACAGATTGTTTCATGCAAATGGGTTCTGAAGCAGATTCACCAAGGTTACAGTTGGCAATGGGAAGAAATTCCTCATTTCCAGGAAGTTATTCCACATCAACCAGAACAAACCCCTCTGTTTCCTCCTGTCTTAAGCAGATACCATCTCAAGGAGTAATAGAAATGGATCCACCTTCCCAGTTGAGAAAAATGTTTTTGGTTCCAAAGAAAATGCCTGGAGACCAGATGTTCTTCATCTCACATTGCTGCAGTCCTTACACTTGGGTAGTCCGCTGTCCTCGGTCGGCCCGAATATCAAAGTATAAGGCTGACGTCGGTCAAGGCGCATTTGACTGACATCAGGACGTCAGGGTACAAATGCGCATGACCGACGTCATATCCTCAGTCTTTTTTGCCGCATGGTCCGATGCAGAAGCAGCATTGCAAGTGCCGGTTGGCGTTCTGAGATTTTTCGATTTGGAAGTTTCAGACCGAGTCAAAGTTGGCTAAGTACCCGTTGGGAATATTTTAGTTTTTCTTGCCTCAGTGGTTTACCGGATGTCAGAAAAAGTGAATAATTGCATTTCTTGTGGGAAACAGATACCGCATAGAGATTATCATACTTTGTGTATTCCTTGTTTAGGGCCTGAGCACGACGTTGTTGGGTGTCGCTCTTGTGCTAGATTTAATAAACGCACTATAAAGAGAAGGTTGGATTGTGCCAGGTTAGTCTTTGGGAAGCGGTGCAATTATAAAATGCCGTCGGATGCTCCGCCCGCTTCTTCGAAGAAGCGCAAGGACAAAGCAGTTAAGCCTAGGCTGGAAGAACCATCTATACCGGACACCGGTTCTTTAGAGGTGTCGGTGGAGCCGGTGGTTCCACCGGAGATTTCTTTAAGTTCCCAGGGAGAGACTTTGTTATTGCAGGATGTGGCCTCTCAGGAGGCAGGTCAGGCTGAAGGGGCTTCTCAGGTTACTTTACTCCCCTCCCTTCCTAGGGTGGTTAGGCCTTCTCCTTCTGTTGCCAAGGCTTCTCCCAGAGGCAGGCCAGGTTTAGCTTCAGTTGGTGTCACCCCTAGTTCTTCAGGAACTGTGCCCAAGAAGCATATGCTTAAAATGGCAGAAGATTTGATTACTTTGATTAGGGGTTCTTTGCCCCCTCCTGATAAGAGACCTAGGGTGGAGCCTGAGCCAGGGAGTTTTGAGCAGGCTTCGGATGTTTCAGAGTCTTAGGCTGAAGACTTGCAGGAGTATTCTCCTTATTCTGACTCTGATGTGGATGATTCTACTCCTTCTGCTTCTCCTCCTGAGGATTTTTCTTTTTCAGAAACTCTTCATTCTATGAGGGAGCATTTTAAGTGGGAAGGTCAGGACTTCTCTGATTCCAGGAAAAGGCTTAGGGAATTTTTGTTTTTACCCCAGCATAGGCCTTTGGCTATTCCTCCTGTTTTAGATGTGGTGGAAGATGTTTTTGCAGAGGCTTCTCTTAATCCTGATTCTTTGCCTCCTGCTCCTGTTAAACCGGATAGATATTACAGGGTGCCTGAAGCTCATAAGTATCTTTTTAAGAGTCCTAGGGCAGACCCAGAAACTGTTAGTCAGGGGCCTAAAGGTGTTAAGGCTTCTGTTGTCAAGAATCCGGTTCCTTCAGACAAAGAGGCCAAGGGTTTGGATAGATGGGGAAAGAAAGTTTATACTTCTTCCACTCTAGCTATGCGGGCTTTGAATTGCCAGTTTCACATGTTAAAATACCAAAACTATCTCCTTTCACAATTGAAGTCTAAGGTTGATGCTCTGGCGGAAGGTATTGATTGTAAAGAGTTGCAAGATTTAGTACATGTTTCTGAACAGGTGGGTAAGCATTCTTTGCAATGTGGTTTTGATGCTGTACAGGCCTCGTCTAGGGTGGCTGCCATTGGGTCAGTTCTTCGCAGGCACGCCTGGCTGAGGGATCAGAATTTGTCTGACCATGTTAAAACAAGGATTTTAGATGCTCCTTTACAATCTGATGTGTTGTTTGGTTCTCCTGTTGAGACAGTTTTAAAGAAAATGGAAGACAAGGCTAAGTCTATGCAGACTGTTAAAGATTTTTGCAGGTTCAGCCTCCAGTTTAGTAGAAATTGGCCTACTAAGGGGTGGATGTATCCTTCTTATGATTCCCAGTCTAGGGGTAGATCTAGACGTGGTAGGGGCAGAGCTCAGGGCTCTTTCAGGCCTAGAACAGGGAGTTCTCCTGCACAGTCTTCAGGTGAGGGCAGGGGTCAGTCCTTTCGTAAACAGACCCAATGACCTACCTTTTCAGCTGCCAGAGCCTTCTGGCAGCACCTTTGGGAGGAAGGTTGGCACTTTTCAAAGAAAATTGGAGTTTAATTACCCAAGACAGATGGGTATTGGATATCATACACCACGGTTACAGGTTTTATTTCCATACCTTGCCTCCTTTCAAAGGCATGCCAGACGTTCCTCCTCCACAAAGAATAGAGGCTCACAAGCAAATTTCTCTGTTACTCCAAATAGGGGCCATTCAGCCGGTCCCTATGCCAGAAGTGGGCCTAGGATTTTATTCTCGCCTGTTCCTAGTACCAAAGAAAGGGAACACGTGGAGACCAATTTTGGACTTATCTATCCTCAACACTTATCTGGACATTCCCAAGTTCAAAATGTTGACGTTACAGCAGCTTTTACCTCTGCTGGGCAAAGATCATTGGATGGTAACTTTAGATCTCAAGGAGGCTTATCTTCATGTTCCTATCAGACTGAGTTGCAGGAAGTATCTGCGTTTTCGAGCTGGGACTTCTCATTATCAGTTCTCTGCATTGTCCTTTGGCTTATCTACTGCGCCCAGAGTGTTCACGAAAGTTCTGGCTCCAGTGATAGCTTTCCTCAGGTTAAAAGGAATACAGATTTATCCCTATTTGGACGATTGCCTGATTCTGGCTCAAGGAAGGGACGAGCTTCTTCTTCATTTGGAGTACGTGATAGCAGTGCTAAGATGCCTGGGGTATTCTGTGAACGAAATAAAGTCCAGTCTAGTACCCTCTCAGGACATGTGCTTTCTGGGTGTAAGACTGAATACAGCATCCCAGATGGCCTTTTTGACCCCGGACAAACAAAAGAATCTTTCCCTTTACTTTCATCAGTTGTCTCATCAGTCCGGGCTGACTGCAAGGACAGTCCTTCAAGCCTTAGGGTTCATGGCATCTTGTATTCTGGTGCTTCCCAATGCCAAACTGCATATGAGGAAGCTACAATGGTATCTCAAAAATGTATGGACACAGCACTGCCAGGATTTGGACACTGTCATTCAAATAATACCTTGCATTCAAAAGGAATTTTTGTGGTGGGCTCAGGAATGTCACCTAAACAAGGGACTCTCTGTGACCCGACCAGAGGCGAGTCAGATTCTAACGACAGATGCCTCAGACAAAGCTTGGGGAGCTCATCTGAATGGAAAGTGGATACAAGACAAGTGGCCTGCCAGACTACAACATCTACATATCAACTTGAAAGAGATGTTAGCAGTCCAGTTTGCATTAATAGCTTTCAAGGATTTACTTCTTCCAGGGCAGGTGTTGATTCTAACAGACAACACAACTGTCATGTGGTACATCAACAAGCAAGGCGGAACACATTCTTATCCTCTATGCAGGCAAGCAATGATTTTGTGGGAGATTGCTCTCAGTTTACAGCTAAATCTTCAGGCAAGGTTTCTGCCGGGAGCACAGAACTCCTTAGCAGATGTGTTGAGCAGACAAATTATGGATCCCCACGGTGGAAATTGGATCCTCATGTATTTCAGAAATTGACAGTGTCATGGGGAACTCCAGACATAGATCTGTTCGCTTCCCCACTAAACCACCAGCTGCCAAAGTTTTGCACAAAAAGGTTTCATCCCACAGCTTGGAGGGTGGATGCTCTTTCTTTCAATTGGAGCAATCTTCATGTGTATGCCTTTCCGCCTCTGCCTCTCCTCCCAAAGGTACTACTAAAGGCCAGACAAGACAAACCAAGGATGATTTTGATAGCTCCAGATTGGCCTCGACAGCATTGGTACCCATTACTGAGGAGCCTGGTACGGAAGCCTCCATGGCCTTTGCCTTCGATTCCACACCTGTTGTCTCAGGAGGACAGTCATTTGCTCAATGTCAAGCTTCATTCTCTGCACCTAACAGCCTGGCATATTCTGTTTTGAACCATAGTGGGCCTCCACTTCCACAGCAAGTTTTGAATGTTATTTTGGAAGCTAGAAGGCCTAGTACAAGGAAAGTGTATGCAGAAAATGGAAGAGATTTTTATTTTGGAGTGCAGCAAAGGATTTTGATGTTTCTGAGCCTAATTTAAGTGTGGCTCTTCAATATCTTACTGAGTTACTGGACAAAGGTTTGTCCTTCTCTTCTATTAAGGTTCATGCTGCAGCAATTTCGGCTCACTATGACTGTGACCCACCATTGTTTTCTCATCCTTTGTTCAAGCAATTTCTTAGAGGGGCAAAGAATATAAGACCCCCACGAAGAGCTCCTACTCCTTCTTGGGATCTCAATTTTGTGTTGGAGAAACTCACTCAACAACCTTTTGAGCCTGCAGCTACTGCTGAATTAAAGTTTTTATCATGGAAGACTGCTTTTTTGTTGGCTATTACCTCTGCAAGAAGGGTTTCTGAGTTGCAGGCCCTTATGGCAGTTGAGCCTTTCTTAATTTTCCATAAGGATAGGGTATCTTTACGTACTAATCCTTCCTTTATGCCTAAAGTGGTTTCTAGTGTGGCTTTAAACCAAACTATTCATTTGCCTACCTTTTATGCAAATCCCCAAAATAAAGGGGAAAAGATTTTGCACACTTTAGCTGTACACAGGCAGTTGCGATATTATTTGGACAGAACTAAAGGGTTCAGGCAGTCTCAGCAGTTATTTGTTTCTTTTGCTTTGAGTTCTCAGGGCAAGCCTGTGTCAAAACAAACTATTTCTAAGTGGATTGGGTTTTGCATTGCTTTCTGTTATTCCCATCATGGCAAGGAAGTTCCAGCGGGGATTAGGCCTCATTCCACTAGGGCTACTGCCACTTCGACAGCTTTTTTAAGAGGGGTGGCAACTAAGGATATTTTGGAGGCAGCTACTTGGAGTTCAGTGCATACTTTTTCCAGGCATTATCACCTGCCGCTTTACTCTAAATCCAGGGCTGGTTTTGCCACTGCTGTTTTGCAGGGCATTTTGGCAGCTCCTGCTTCCTTATAATTTGGCCATCCTCCCTTACCTCTGCTTTGGGATTCTACCCAAGTGTAAGGACTGCAGCAATGTGAGATGAAGAACATAGTACAGTTTTGTACCTACCATAAATGTAGATGTTCGAAGATCCACATTGCTGCAGTCAATTTACCTCCCTCCTTCCCCTCTGTAGTTAGAGGCGGTTGTGTGGGTTGGGTGATCAATTGGGTGTATATTGTATATTGTATATATTGTACATATTTTTAGTGCTAGGATGGTTGGTTGTTGGTTTGCTGTCTTTTGGTTTTTGACCTTTATTTTTAGGGTCTTCTGACATCTGGGGCAAGAAAAGACTGAGGATATGACGTCGGTCATGCGCATTTGTACCCTGACGTCCTGATGTCAGTCAAATGCGCCTTGACCCGGCCAGCCTTATACTTTGATATTCGGGCCGACCGAGGACAGCGGACTACCCAAGTCTAAGGACTGCAGCAATGTGGATCTTCGAACATCTACATTTATGGTAGGTACAAAACTGTACTTTCTGGGCCTTTCTTTCCTAAACCAGTGTGTGATTATGCCCAAGTTCAAAATGCTTTCACTTCAGAATCTTTTGCTACCTTTTTTCCCTTATTTGTTTTTTGGTAACTTATCTAATCACATTCTTATTCATCCACATATCAGGTGTTTGTTAAGGTTTTTGTATGCCAAGATTACTTTATCCGGTCTCTGCTATACCCTTTGAGCTATCCACTGCTCCAGGTGTATTTGCAAAGTGTTTAATGCCTATTTTAGGCTACAGGGTATCCACATTTTTCCATATTTAGACAACTTGCTTGATTTTGCAGAGGCTTTTCAGAGTGTCAGGGGGTTCTCATTTGGGTGGAAGATCATCTACACTGGCTGGGATTCCAAGAGATCATTCAGAAGTGTTTTTGTCTCCATCACATGGGATTGTGTTTCTGGGATATCTAGCAACTCAGTACAAATAGCTTTTTGTTCCAAAAGGGAAACTAGATCTATATTAAGGTCTGTTCCAGGGGTTGTCCACTCAGACTTAGTTCACTGATGGAATACCTCAAGATTCTGGGTCTCATGATATCTATGATTCTCGTAATGCCTCTGGCAAGACTCCACATGAAAGACAATTATTTCTGAAGTCTCTTTGGCCCTAGCACCAACAGCCATTAACTTTTCAGATTCCAGTTCTGGGATTTGTGAGAAGAGCAATAACTTGGTAGAGACCTCAAATATCCCTAAATCCAGGTCTCCCTTTCTCTCCTGCTCCAAAGCAGCCAGTCACCAGAGACTCTAACTTTGCTTGGGAAGCATGTCAAGGGGGATAAAAACAAACTGTCTAGGACAACAAAGACAGAGAAGCATGTAAACATAAGAGATGTTTGCCCTTATCAAGTTACTCAACTCTCTGAATCACCTTTGGTGTCTAGGACCATTTTATGTTGTAGTGATGTGGTACATAAACAAGTGGGGGGGGGGCACATCTTACCCCCTATGCAGACTAACAGTGTTAGCGTGGAATATAGATTTACAGCACACTAACACTCTACTGGCATCTTACTTTCTGTTGGAGCAAAATTATGTTGTAGATAAGCTGAGCAGAAGAACAAAGGCAGACCTTCATGAATAGAAACTAAATCAAGGGGTCTTCCGAGATTTGATCCATCTATGGAGAGTTCAAGTGGACCTTTTGCTTCCTCTGTGAACAGTCAGCTGGCAGAGTTTTGCTTCATGACTACATGCAAGAAGGCCTGGAAGACTGATGCTTTTTCTTTTCCTTGGACAGGAATGTTTGTATATGCTTTTCAACTAATATCCAGGATACTTTTGAAGATTCAGAAGGAATCCCCAAAGATTATTTTGGTGACTCCCTTCTGGCCTAGGCAATAATGGGTCTTCCCTTCTTTGGGAATTGGTTTGGGGCAGTCACTACAACATTCCTCAAAGATTGAATCTTACCACACAAGAATAGGTGTTTGATGCATCCTGACCCCAAACAACATCAGCTAACTGCTTGGATGGTATGATCGTAATACCTTTTAGATATGTACTTACAAAGGGTTTGCCGCAGGTGTGAATGGAGGCAAGAAAGCCTGCAGGTAGAAAATCCTATATAAGCAAATGGAAAAGGTTTTTCTAGTTGATACCAGTAACATAATAAGCACCTATTTGGGCTAGTGTTTCTCTACTTTTGCACTGCTTGAGTTACTTTCCTATGGCTTACTCATCTGTTAATATTAATTTGTCTGCCATTTCAGCATATCTATCCATGGATTCCTCTTTCAGTACATCTCGTGTCAAAATGTTTTTGAAAGGTGTATTGTACAAGGGACCTGCAAGAAAACTGGTGTTTTTTCTTGGGATCTTAATTTTGTGTTAGGGAAGCTAACACTTGATTTGAAACCAGCTTATTTGGTTGATTTGAGGTTAACATGGAAAACAGTTTTACTGATTATTTTGACATCTGTAAGAAAGGGTATCTGAGTTGCAAACTCTTGTGGAGGGACAACACTGCCATTTTCCAGTGAGACAGGGCTTCTTTGAGATCATATCCTTCTCTTATGCCTGAATTGGTGTACGAGTTCACTTTCTTTTGTTCTTCCATGAACTATCAGAGAGAGAGAGAGAGAGAGGATACTTCATACAGTGGATGTCCACCATCTTCAAAGAACAAAATCTTTCAAAACTTCCAGTCAGTCCATTTCTTGTGAAGATAAGAAGGCACAACCTGTCATATTATTTCCAAGTAGTTGCCTCAGGAATTGCCTTTTGTTACTCCCGCCACAACAAAACTATTCCAGGTTGGATCAAAGCAAACTCTGCTATAACTTGGCTTCACCAGTGTTGTTTGAAGAAGTTACACTTGTATACTAAAAGCAGCAACTTGGACTTCTGTACATTTACAAAGCAGTACAATCTAGATTCTTTCTCTAGGTCTAGGTCAGGCTTTGCTAGGACCATTCTTGATGAGATCCTGGACCCTTCCTCTTCTACCTCCCATTTCTAAGCTGTGGTACTCTACCCATATAGAGTAAGCTCTTGCAACAGTGGTAATGATGAACATAGTACAGCTGTATGTTGTTGTTGTGTCTATGTTGTTGTTGTTGTGTCTTACGGCTTTTCCCGGTTAGGGGTCGCCACAGCAGAACTCCGGTCCACTAATGATTGGCAATAGATTTTTACATGCCGAGTTGCCGGCCCTGACTCACAACCTTCAACGAAGGTACGCCCATTCACGCATGTCTTCACACAGAAGATGCTGTAGCTGAGAATCGAACCAGGCAACGTCTTGTGAGGCGACAACGCTACCGCAGCACCACCACCGAAGTCTATAGTACAGCTGTATAAACTTTCCTTTCCGTAACAGTAGGTTTTCAAATGATCACTGCTACAGAAGTCACTCCTTTCCTCCTCCCCCTTGTTTTGTGGTGTTTTTTGCCAGTGTGTGAACATTTTTTGTTCCTAGTAATGTCCTGTCAGGGCTTAATTTCCCTGTTTGTTGGCATGAAAACTTCAAAGGGCTTGGTGCCCCAGCCTGTCTTCTAGTTAGCTCAGACTGAACTGTCTTAACAGTTTGTCCATGGAATGTGCCCTGAAGCTTTGGAAGCTGGCTAGCTGTTATATCCTATGCAAAATATAACCCATATAGCTTGGGCTACTACAGCAGTGATTGTTCGAACATCTGCTATTAATAATGTACTGTCTTGATCATCTTCTTTCGGCTTTTCCCAGTTAGGGGTCGCCACAGTGGAACTCCAGTCCGCTAATGATTGGCAGTAGATTTTTACGGTGCCGAGTTGCCAGCCCAACCTTCAACGAAGGCACGCCCATTTACGCAAGTCTTTTGAACACCACTCGACTGCAGGGAGGACATGCAGACTCCACACAGAAGGCGCTCCAGCCGAGAATCGAACGGGAGAACCTGTTGCTGTGAGGTGACAACGCTACTGCTGCACCACCGCGGCTATAATAAATGTGCAAAAGCAACATTTGTAGTAAGAAAACTGGAAATGCTAATAAAACATCAACCAGAGAGAAATGTGATAAAAAAGAACTTAAAAGTGTATGTAAATACTTAGGGTCAGCAATAAAGCATGCACAAATGAGAGCAAAGCGTAATACTGAATACTTTAGAATACTAAGGATGTTCATCGTGTTACCCTGCTGCAGTCATCACAGTTGGGTTATCCTGCCGTCAGGCGGTCCCGCAGTCTGCCCGAATTCCAAAGTCTTGGTCCGGCGTCGGTTGCTGATGTCCTTCAAGAATGCAACTGCAGTCCTGACATATGGGTTGTCCTGCCTCAGGCAGCCCTTCGGTCGGCCGGATTCCAAAGTTTGGGTCCGGCGTCTGTTGATGTCGCCTCCTCCCCGATGTCAGAGCGGCTGGGGTATAAAAGCATCAGCCGACGCCATCTTCTTCAGTCTTTCTTGCCGCGCGGTGCCCGAAGCAGAAGCAGTTCACAAGTGCCGGTCGGCCAGCTCCTGTGTTTTCAGATACCGAAGTCATCAAAAAGCTAAGTACCCCGTTTGGGAACCTTTTTTTGCCTCAGCCGATGTCAGATAAAAGTGCAAAAGTTAATAATTGCTTGTCTTGTGGTAAACAAATACCTCATAAGGATTTCCATTCTTACTGCCTTCCCTGCCTCGGCCCAGACCATGACGTCTCGGCCTGTGCTGCCTGTGCTTGCTTCAATAAGCGCACACTTAGGCGCCGGGCACAATTTGCTGAAGACTTTTTCGGGGAAAATTATTCCTATATCATGCCGTCGGAACTACCGACAGCACATATTTCCAAAAAACGGAAGGACCGGGACCGACATCCTCGGCCCGCGACTTCCACCGACACCACGCTAAAGCCTACCACGAGTGAATCGGTCTCTTCGGAGGCGGTAATTCAACCGCTCCAGGCCGACGACACCGCTTTACCGCTCACTTCGGTCCCGGAGACTACCCTGGTGCCGGTTGTTGACTTTCCTCCTGAAACCGAAGCACAAGATTTGCCTGACACCATACCGGTGGACAAAGTTACTCCAGCACTTGGGGCAGCTAGGCCTCCTGTGTCTGTCCATCAAGGCCTACACACGTGCTAAGGCTGCCAGCCAGGCTAAGTCTCACCCTCCTAAATCTTTTTCGCAGGGTCCCACTTCTGATAAACAGATCATGACTTTAGCTGCAGATCTAATTTCTTTAATCAGGGGCTCTCAGACTCATCCAGACAGAGGTTCTCAGCCGCCTTCAGACAAAAGGCCTAGGGTTGAGCAGACAGACACCCTTTCCTCAGATGAAGCCTCTGGTGAGTCAGGCCATTCAGATTCCCAGGAGGTCTCCTTCCTGGCCTACGAGGATTCTGATGCTGATGAATCCATTCCCTCTGCCTCTCCTCCTGAAGATATTTCCTTCGGGGAAATTCTCCACTCCATGAGAGAGCATTTTCGGTGGCAGGGCCAGGATTTCTCCGACTCCAGGAAAAGGCTTCGGACTTTCCTTAAGTTACCCCAGCACAGGCCTTTAGCTATACCCCCAGTATTAGATGTATTGGATGATGTGTACTCAGACTCCAGCACTTCTCCTGATTCTCTCCCTCCTGCTCCTGTCAAGCCTGACAGGTATTACAGAGTTCCTGAAACTCATAAACATCTCTTTAAGGCCCACTCTGTTGATCTAGAAACTATTTCTCAGGGGCCCAAAGGAGTGGCCACTTCCACGGCCAAAAATCCTTTGCCCGCAGACAGGGAATCTAGGTCCCTGGAGAGGTGGGGTAAAAAAGTTTATACCTCAACCACCCTTGCCATGAGGGCACTTAACTGTCTTTTTCATATGTTCCAGTATCAGGATTTCTTGCTGGAAGATTTGCAGAAAAAGTTAGCCTCTCCTGAGCCTTTAGATAGAAAGGCCTTGCAGGATTCGGTTCATAATACTCAGCAGGTTAGCAATCATTTTCTTCAGTGTGGTTATGATGCATTGGAAGCTTCATGTAGGGCAGCTATGACAGGGGCCGTCATACGTAGACATGCTTGGTTGAAAGAACAGGCATTGCCAGACCATGTTAAAGTAAAGCTTCTAGATGCACCTCTGGAAAAACACAAGCTATTTGGTGATGATGCACAGGGTGTGTTGAAATCAATTGAGGAAAAGGCTAAATCAGTACAAACAGTCAAAGATTTCCTCCAGGTTCAGCCACCAAGGTTCAGCAGGAATTGGCCTTCGAAGAATTGGTCCTTCCCAGACACAGACAAGTTCCAAAGGGGAAAAAACAGGCGTGCTCGAGGTAGAGGGCAATACTGAGGCTCCTACAGGGGCCGCCAATGGCAACCAACTACTCAGAGAAGTGGCGCAGGGACTTCTACTGCCCCACAGGGACAATCGCAATGACTTGACTTTGACACGGCCGACCAAGGCTCAAAGGGAAGCACCTTTAGGCGGAAAATTATCTATATTTTCAAAAAATTGGCACGTTTTTACAAAGGACAAATGGATTTTGGACATAATAGAGGTTACAGGTTCCACTTCCATTCTTTGCCAACAAGACAAGGCATGCCAAACCTGCCACAAAATCAAAGGGCAGAGGCACTCGTACAAGTTTCAAAACTGCTACATTTCAAAGCAATAGAAAAGGTTCCTCCTCAGGAACAAGGCCAGGGATTCTACTCAAGACCGTTCCTTGTTCCAAGAAAAGAAAAGCAATGGAGACCTATGCTGGACTTGTCCGCTCTAAACACTTTTCTCATTGTGCCAAAATTCAAAATGCTGACGTTACAGCAACTTCTTCCCATGCTGGGCAAGGGGTCTTGGCTGGTTACTCTGGACCTCAAGGAGGCATACCTGCATGTCCCAGTCAGACACAGCTGCAGAAGATACCTCAGATTTCTTGCAGGGTCAGAGCACTATCAATTCTCAGCATTGCCTTTTGGCTTATCTACTGCGCCCAGAGTATTCACGAAATGCCTGGCATCAGTAATTGCACATTGCAGACTCCAGGGGATACAAATATACCCTTACCTGGACGACTGCCTTATACAAGCGGACAGCAAGCAAGCCTTGATAAGAAACTTGGACTATGTCATTCACTTACTACAGGCTTTGGGATACACAGTCAACAATCAAAAATCAAGACTACTGCCATCCCAACAAATAATTTTTCTAGGAGCCAAACTGGACACAAACTCACAAATGGCTTTCCTCACAGAAGAAAAACAAGAACTATTACCAGACTACTTCAAAAGCCTAGCAAAGCACACCCAGATGACTGCAAGGAAAATCCTGCAGGCCCTGGGTTTCATGGCATCTTGCATTCTTCTGATTCCACTGGCAAGACTACACATGAGAAAACTACAATGGTACCTAAAAAGTTTATGGTCTCAACACAGCCACAACTTAGAAGCAATTATTCCACTTATTCCATGTCTACAAAAGGAATTTTTGTGGTGGGCACAAGCAAGCCAGCTAAACAAAGGCATGTCTTTCGACAAACCTCAAGCAAGCCAAACCATTACAACAGACGCCTCAGATCATGGATGGGGGGCTCACATGGAGGGCAGATGCATCCAAGGGCAATGGGCACCCCGGGAATTGCATCTGCACATCAGTCAAAAAGAGATGTTGGCAGTGATTCATGCAATCGAGGCCTTCGGAAAATTTTTCAGCAAGGTCATCTGCTAATAGACAGACAAACACCACTGTTATATGTGGTACATAAACAAGCAAGGAGGCACCCACTCTTACCCCCTCTGCAGACTAACAATGACTCTTTGGGAAAAGTCCCTGAAACTGAACATGCAGTTACAATCCCAGTTTGTTCCAGGCAAGGACAATGTTCTGGCGGACAGTCTAAGCAGAAACATGATGGACCCGCACGAATGGATGCTGCATCCAGACATTTTTTCACAAATAACTCATACGTGGGGGAGGCCGGACATAGACCTCTTTGCCTCACACCTCAATCATCATCTGAAGAAGTTCTGCTCAAGGACACACCATCCTCATGCCTGGAGAGTGGATGCGCTCTCCTTCAGCTGGAATTCTCTAACAATCTATGCATTCCCACCTCTACCATTAATGACCAGGGTGTTGCTGAAGATCAAAGCAGAACAACCGAAAGGCATTTTGATAGCTCCAGACTGGCCAAGGCAGCACTGGTATCCATTATTAAGGAGCATAACTCGCACCAAGCCGTGGCCCCTGCTTCAATGGCCTCTGCTTATAGCTCAGCACAATTACAGGACTGTTCATCCCAACCTGCAAACATTGCAACTGACAGCTTGGAGGGTTCCATGACTTCTCCCCATATCTCTCTCTCCAAAAAAGTTCAAGAGATCTTACTGGAAGCACGCAGGCCTTCCACCAGAAAAGCTTATTCAGCCAAATGGAAGAGATTCAACATCTGGAATGCCAACAAGGGCCAGGATGCATCAGTATTCAGCATCCCACAGATACTAGAATACTTAGCAGAAATGCTTCACAATGGCCTTTCATATTCTTCCATAAAAATACACGCTTCAGCAATTTCAGCAAAATACAACTGTGATCCACCTGTGTTTTCACATCCTTTGCTATGACAGTTTCTAAGAGGGATAAAGAATATCAAACCTCCAAGAAAACCACCAGTGCCTGCATGGGACCTCAACTTCGTCTTGGAAAAATTAACTCTTCCTCCTTTTGAGCCAGCAGCATGTTCAGAATTGCAATTTCTCTCCTGGAAAACAGTTTTCCTGTTGGCAATTACTTCAGTAAGAAGAGTCTCAGAGATAACAGGCCCTCATGGCAGTACCTCCATTTCTCATTTTCCATCAGGACAGAGTCTCTTTAAGAACCAATCCTTCATTCATGCCAAAAGTGATATCCAGGGTTTCTCTAAGTCAAGCAATTCACCTGCCTACTTTCTTTCCCAATCCTCAAAGGAGAAAAGCTTCTGCACACTTTGGACATGCACAGACAATTGCGCTACTACCTGGACAGAACAAAGGCCAACAGAAAGTCTGACCAGCTATTTGTAGCCTACGCTGCTGGAGTACAAGGAAAGGCAATTTCCAAACAAACAATTTCAAAATGGATTGGAAACTGCATCAGATTCTGCTACTCTTTCCATGGAAAAGGTGTGCCAGCCAATATCAGGCCACACTCCACCAGAGCTACAGCCACCTCCACAGCCTTTCTAAGAGGAGTGGCTACAAAGGACATTCTAGAAGCTGCTACATGGAGCTCCATGCATACATTTTCCAAACATTACAACCTGCCCTTATATTCCAGATCCCGGGCAGGCTTTGCTTCTGCACTCCTGCAGGGCATTTTAGCTACACCATCATTATCTTAGATCCTACCACCCCCAGCTTGGCTATGGTATTCAACTCATATGTCAGGACTGCAGTTGCATTCTTGAAGGACATAGTACAGTTTTGTACCTACCGTAAATGTAGATGTCCGATAGATATGCAACTGCAGTCAGGTTTCCCTCCCTCCTACCCCTCTGTAATTCTCTTTTTGGGTCCACTCCCCCTTTTTCAAAACAGCTGGGGATATCTGTTATGGTGTATCTGTTTATTACTGTTGTGCATGTCTGGATTTTTTATCCATTCTCTAAATTTAGCCTTCCTTGGAGGGCACCTGGCATCTGGGGCAAGAAACACTGAAGAAGATGGCGTCGGCTGATGCTTTTATACCCCAGCCGCTCTGACGTCGGGGAGGAGGCAACATCAGCCGACGCCGGACCCAGACTTTGGAATCCGGCCGACCGAAGGGCTGCTTGAGGCAGGACAACCCATATGTCAGGACTGCAGTTGCATATCTATCGGACATCTACATTTATGGTAGGTACAAAACTGTACTTTGCTTCTTCCCTGACGTCAGTGCGCCAGGGGTATATGAGAGGCATCCAACGCCATTTTCTTCAGTCTTTCTTGCCACGCGGTGCCCAAAGCAGAAGCAGTTCACAAGTGCCGGTCGGCCGACACCTGAGATTTTCGAATAGAGTTTCAGTCCGAAGTCTTCAAAGCTAAGTACCCCGTTTGGGAACCTTTTCTTGCCTCATTCCGATGTCAGAAAAAGTTAACAATTGCATTTCTTGTGGGAAGCAAATACCTCATAAGGACTTTCATTCTTTTTGTATACCTTGCCTAGGCCCAGACCACGATGTCACTGGTTGTCGGTTTAGTACTAGGTTCAATAAGCAAACTATAAAGTGACGCTTTGATTTTGCACGACACTACTTCGGTAGAAAATTTAATTACACTATGCCGTCAGAGCAACCGACTACTGGCGTGCATAAAAAACACAAAGATAAAGACAGGCAGCCTAGATCCAAGCCAGACTCCGAGGCCTCGGCTGGGCCGGTCGCAGGTTCTCCGGTTTTCAGTGAGATGCCTACGCAGCCCCTGGCTACCGCTGAATTGCATCCCCAGACCGCTTCGGATTCCCCAGCAGAGAGTTCTAGGCAGACGCAGCCATTTTCTTTAGGCCCTCCCGACGACATTGTAGAAGGAGAAGCCGGTGCTGTAGAAACACCTTCTGTTTCTGAAGGTGTCTTCAGACCAACTACTGTCACCATAAAATCTTATGCTAAGCTTAAGACTCCTCTAAATCCAAAAAAGACTACACTTCAGTCTCCAGATCAAGGCCCTATGCCTAAGAAACAGATGCTTAAAATGGCTGAAGATTTGATTTCTTTGATCAGGGGTTCCCACCCCCCACCCCCCCCCCCAACAAAAAGCCTAGACGAGAGGAGGATTATGCCTCCTCTGATCAAGTGTCTGTTTCCTCAGGCTCCTCTGAGGAACAGGATTACTCCTTTCCCCCTTATGAAGATTCTGATGCTGAAGACTCCATTCCCTCAGCTTCTCCCCCTGAAGATTATTCCTTTGGGGAAACCTTACATACCATGAGGGAACATTTCCACTGGGAAGATCAGGACTACTCCGACTCAAAGAAAAGGCTCCGAGAGTTTCTTTTACTCCCCCAGCACAGACCACTTGCTATCCCCCCAGTTTTAGACATTGTGGATGATGTTTTCTTAGAATCTAGTCTAAATCCAGATTCTCTGCCTCCTGCTCCAGCCAAACCAGACAGATACTATAGAATGCCTGACTCACACAAATTCCTATGCAAAAGCCCTGTTGCTGATCCAGAGACAATCTCCCAGGGTCCCAAAAGGGCTAAGGCTTCTATGGCTAAAAATCCTGTACCCTCTGAAAGGGACTCCAGAGCACTAGATAGGTGGGGGAAGAAAATTTACACCTCACCTACTCTAGCTATGAGAGCACTAAATTGTCAATTTCATAGGTTCATACTAGGCTATCTGCCCTAGGGCATTTATAAGCCTAGCCAGAATGTGTTTGGCTTTCGCCACCCATTTTAAATTTATTTTGCTATGCCCTTTTTCGAGGTTAGTATACTGTGCCTCTGTCTAACAGTGACGCAGAAGTGATACCTGGGGTAAACCTACGATCTCCCATCCACTCATCAAGATTCCTCTTGAAAAGAGTCAATGAGGGACTCTGCCTAACCTGGACTGGGATTTTATTCCAGAGTGAAGGGAGCCTCTGGGTTATGAATCTGTCCCTCCAGCATGTCCTATTTATTTCAGTGCTGAGGTTCAAGTCTCTCGAGTCGTGGCTCGATGGGATTTGGATTTTCTGAGGTGCAGCATGTCCATTAATTCCGGGTTGGACATGGCTTTATATGTCAGGCACAGATCGCCTCTGAACAGGCGGTATGCCACCGAGTAGAGCTGGAGTTTCTTTAACCGGGCAGCATATGGCATCTGTTTGAGCCCTTTGATCCTCTTGGTGAGGTACTTTTGGGGTCTTTCCAGTTGCTGCAGGTGTCTGGTAAGGTACATCCCAAAAGGGGCATTGTACTCAATTATGGGCCTGATGAGGGATGAGTAAAGAGGCACGATGACCTCCCCTGATCTAGATGTGAATCCCTTCATGATTAGGTGGGCTATATAAAATGTTTTTCTAACCACTTTGACCACGTGGTTGTCAAATGAGCAATTGCTATCATCTTGGGTCTCCAGGTCCCTAATTACTTCTTCTGTACTTAATGGATTACCACCTATGTGGTAATTTGTGGGCACTTTGTTTTTGCCAAAGGGGATGACTATACACTTTTTGGCATTTAGCTTGAGGCCATGGCTCTGGCACCAGTTGTCTGTTTCTGTGAGGCCCTTTAGGAGGATGCTTGTGTCGGCTGGAGAGTCGATTATGGCGCCCAGTTTGCAGTCATCTGCGAACTTGGTCAGCCACAGTCCTTCCGTGTTGGCCTGTACCTCCGAGAAATATATACCGAACAAGAAAGGTCCCAGGACTGAGCCTTGTGGGACACCACTTGTAACTGGTTTGGAGTCTGACATGGCTCCAGCAATTCTAACCATGTGGGTTCTGTCCTTGAGCCAGTTTGCAATCCATGCTTTTTGCAATTTCACATGCTTAAATACCAGCAATTCCTAATGTCTCAAATAAAACAAAAGATGGGCACGCACCCTCAACAGTCTGAATTCAAGGAAATGCAGGATCTGTTGCATGCAGCTGAACAGGTGGGCAAAAATACTTTACAATGTGGTTTTGATGCCTTGGAAGCTTCCTCTAGAGCAGCTGTTACTGGGTCTGTTATACGTAGGCATGCTTGGTTAAAGGAACTATCTCTGCCTGATCATGTTAAAGCAAAGTTACTAGATGCACCCTTACAGCAGGATGTCTTATTTGGGGTTAAAGCAGAGGAGGTTTTAAAGAAAATGGAGGATAAGGCAAAATCTATGCAGACTGTCAAAGATTTCTTACAGGTACGGCCCCCACGCTTCAGCAGAAATTGGCCAACAAAAAATTGGTCCTTTCCAGCTTCTGACAGACCACAGAGGGGTAAATACAGGCACCCAAGGGTCAGAGGACAAGCACAAATCCCTTACAAACCTCGCCAATGGGGCACTGCAACACAGAAGGGAGGAGAAGACAGGTCCCAAACTACTAGAAGGCAAACACAATGACTTAAACCTCAAACTGCCAAGCAAAACTCTCTTGGCAGCTCCCTTGGGAGGAAAATTAGCACTTTTTGCAGACAACTGGCACGTCGTCACAAAGGACAAATGGGTCCTAGACGTTATCTCACAAGGATACAGATTCCATTTCCACACCTTGCCAAGGATAAAAGGAATGCCAAACCTGCCACAAAATCAATGGGCAGAGGCACAAAAACAAATTACAGCTCTCATGGACATGAGAGCCATTCAACTGGTACCTACACAGGAGCAAGGCCAAGGATTTTACTCAAGGCTCTTTCTAGTCCCCAGAAAGGACAATGCTTGGAGACCCATTCTGGACCTTTCAATTTTAAACACCTTCTTGCAAGTACCCGAATTCAAGATGCTAACACTACAGCAAGCTTCTTCCCATGTTGGGCAAGAAAGCTTGGCTAGTAACGCTGGAGCTCAAGGAGGCATACCTGCATGTCCCTATCAGGCAAAATTGCAGAAGATGCCTCCGTTTCATTGCAGGTTCAACCCATTACCAATTCTCTGCACTGCCCTTTGGCTTATCTACTGCGTCCAGGGTCTTCACAAAATGCCTGGTACCAGTAATTGCATACTGAAGACAAAGAGGAATTCAAATATACCCATACCTGGACAACTGCCTCATCCAAGCAGAAAGCAAGGACATTCTCTTACAACACCTGGCTTTTGTAAAACATCTTCTAAGTTTCCTAGGGTACACAGTAAACGAAAAGAAATCAAAACTAAGTGCCCTCACAAAATGACTTTCCTGGGTGCCAGCTTGAATACAACGGCCCAGATGGCTTATCGGACGCCAGACAAACAACTACAATTAACTCAGTACTTCAGAACAATGGCAACAAAGACCCAACTCCCTGCAAGAAAAATTCTGCAGGCCTTGGGCTTCATGGCATCTTGCATACTACTAATACCATTTGCAAAACTGCATATGAGGAAATTACAATGGTACCTAAAAAGCGTATGGACTCAACACAGCCACAGCTTGGAAACAATGGTACCTCTCATTCCCTGCCTTCAACAGGAGTTTCTATGGTGGTCACAGGCATGTCATCTCAACAAGGGTCAGCCTTTCACCCTAACCCCAGCCAGGCAAACTATGACAACAGATGCATCGGACTATGCCTGGGGAGCACACACGTGACAGGACGGTGCGTTCAAGGCATATGGACTGCAGATCAAAGGAATCTGCACATCAATCAAAAAGAAATGCTAGCTGTACAAAATGCTCTGACAGCCTTCAAGGACCTCTTACATCCAGGACAGCTTATCATAAGGACAGACAACACCACAGTAATGTGGTACATAAACAAGGGGGTACACACTCCTACCCTCTATGCAGGCAAGCAATGACCTTGTGGAACAGCACTGGCTTACCAAGTTCAATTACAAGCTCAATTCCTGCCAGGAAAAAAGAACACATTGGCAGACGATCTAAGCAGAAACATTATGGATACCCACGAGTGGAAAAGTGGACGCACACTCATTCAGTTGGAAAATGCTGACAGTATATGCCTTTCCTCCATTACCCCTGCTCACAAAGGTGTTGCTGAATGTCAGGATGGAGAGACCCCGAATGATACTCATTGCCCCAGACTGGCCACGCCAGCACTGGTACCCACTATTAAGGAATATGGCCCAGGGCCCACCATGGATTCTACCACAAATTACCCATCTGCTCACACAGACAGCTCAAAACCTTAAACTTGGCTGCATGGCAAATCACCTAAGCAACCAGCCAGCTCCTCTCTCACAAGCTGTTATGGATGTCATTCTGGAGGCCAGGAGGCCCAGCACCAGGAAAGCCTACTCAGACAAATGGAAAAGGTTTTGCGCCTGGAACCAAGCTAAAGGCCAAAATACCCTTCAGCCTGACATACCTCAGATTCTGCAATATTTAACTGAGATGTTACACAAAGGGCTTTCTTTTTCATCTATTAAAATCCACACACCAACTATTTCTGCTCACTACAACACGGATCCTCCCTTATTTTCGCATCCACTCCTAGGGCAGTTTCTCAGAGGGGCCAAAAATATTAGTCCTCCCAGGAGAGCACCAACACCTACTTGGGACCTCAACTTTGTTCTGGAAAAACTTACGCTACCTCCTTTTGAGCCATCTTTCTCAGCTGACTTAAAGTTTATATCATGGAAAACCGCCCTGCTGCTAGCAATTACTTCAGCTAGAAGAGTTTCAGAGCTTCAGGCACTAATGGCAGTAGAGCCTTTCCTCATTTTTCATCAAGACAGAGTTTCTCTACGAACTAACCCCTCCTTTATGCCTAAGGTGGTATCCAGTGTGGCTCTAAATCAAACCATCCATTTACCCGCCTTCTTTCCAAATCCACAGAACAAAGGAGAAAGACTCCTGCATTCCTTGGACATTCACAGGCAGCTACGTTACTACTTGGATAAAACTAGGGTTTTCAGAAAATATGACCAGCTTTTTGTATCCTATGCTACAGCATCACAAGGAAAGGCTATCTCAAAACAGACCATTTCCAAATGGATAGGACATTGCATACATTTTTGCTACACTCACCATGGAAAACCAGTTCCTGCTAGCATAAGGCCCCACTCTACCAGGGCAGCAGCTACATCTACAGCCTTCCTCAGGGGAGTGCCAACCAGGGATATTCTGGAAGCTGCAACTTGGAGTTCAGTACACACCTTCACCAAACATTACCACTTACCACTTTACTCTAAGACTAGAGCTGGCTTTGCCACTGCAGTTTTGCAGGGCCTTCTAGCCTCCTCTAACCATGTTTGACTCCACCTCCCATCTTTAGCTTTGGGATTCTACCCAATTGTGATGACTGCAGCAGGGTAACAAGATGAACATAGTACAGTTTTGTACCTACCATAAATGTAGATGTTCGAGTGTATACCCTGCTGCAGTCCAGGTTACCCTCCCTCCCCTCTCTAAAACCTTTGTATACCTTAAAATCTGATACAACCTTTGGTGTATTTGCTTATAGCTGGAGGGATATTTTGTTTATGCTACACTTTTTATTATTGGTACTATCTACTGACCATTTGAGGGGGGACCTGACATCTGGGGCAAGAAAAACTGAAGAAAATGGCGTTGGATGCCTCTTGTATACCCCTGGTGCACTGACGTCAGTGAAGAAGCGACAGCAACCGACGCCGGACCAAGACTTTGGAATTCGGGCCGACTGCGGGACCGCCTGACGGCAGGATAACCCAAGTGTGATGACTGCAGCAGGGTATAAACTCTAACATCTACATTTGTGGTAGGTACAAAACTGTACTTTAATGTTGAAAACTGCCTTAACACCTAGGAATGAAGTTTAAGCAATAAGCCAGTTTGTTCCTTCATATTCTAAATTAAAACTTTGTTGTAATTGACTGTCCTAATAAAGTATTGGATCAGTTGGACAAGAAAACAAGAAAAACACTTTATACTTATCACGATATATAAATAATATTGCATGGCAGTTATACATTACCCAGTTTAAGGAAGGTTTCAACCTCCTCAAAAATTGACTATGCATAGGTCTGCAGTCATGGGCCTGCTTACGTATTTGTTGACATCAGCAGGTCCAAGCATGGTGAAAGTTCTAAACCATGAAGAAAAAGATGACACCCACACTAAGGACTTTAAAATCTGTACCAGCAGTTATGCACTGAAGAGAGACATTCCTAACTCAACTTATCCCTAGCCTATGAGAAAGTGCTACTTTGGCTACCTTTTAAGGCTAGTCTTGATAACCCTGGCCTACATTGTATCTACCCATCCAGTTATGTATGGCCCTACTTGATTTGGGAAGTGAGCACTATTAAGTGCTTGAAAAGGTTGGTAAGGACTTAAGTTTGTTTGCTTAAAGGTGTATATGGCTAAGGCATCTTATAGTCCCCATAAATCTCTTGCTTAGTATGTTCCTTTGATTTGGAGAATTCCTGGAACAGCCAGATATACTGATCAATATTTGACACACGAATGGTGAAGGAGAGGCGAGTTTAAACTGAAAAATGAAAGGCGAATAATGGCAGCTCAGGATAGCAGAATATGCACAATGTCCTTCAAGGATGCATCTGCAGTCCTTACAAATGGGTTGTCCTGTCGTCAGGCAGCCCTTCGGTCGGCCGGATTCCAAAGTCTGGGTCTGGCCTCGGCTGGTGTCGCACTTCACCCGACGTCATAGCTGCAGTTCTTCGGGTATAAAGGCATCAGCCGACGCCATTTTCCTCAGTCTTTCTTGCCGCGTGGCGCCCGAAGCAGAAGCTGTTCGCAAGTGCCGGTCGGTCAGAACCAGAGATTACTACTACAAGTACCGAAGACTTCTAAAAAGCTAAGTACCCCATTGGGGACTCTTTCTTGCCTCAGCCGATGTCAGAAAAAGTGAATAACTGTTTAACTTGTGGGAAACAAATACCTCATAAAGATTTCCACTCTTACTGCTTACCTTGTTTAGGCCCAGACCACGACGTAGCAGCTTGTCTAGCCTGTGCTTCTTTCAACCGACGGACGCTTAGATGTCGGTCAGAATTTGCTGAAGAGTTTTTCGGCTCCGATTTTGCTTACATTATGCCGTCGGATACTCCGACTACGCAAATTTCTAAAAGCAGGAAAAGGACCGACACTCACGGTCGCGGTTTCGCCGAAACTGCGGTTAAGCCAACAGCGAGTGTCTCAGTTTCGCTGAAACCGAGTCCACGGTTCTTCCTTCGCCGAAAGCTTGCCACTACCGAGGCCTCATCCAGCCTGGCTGAATCTGCTACTGAAATCCCACCTGCTCTTGCAGGTTCGCAGGATTTATCTGATACTATCCCTTTGGATATTTCTACCCCTGCACGTGGAGCTGCTAGGCCTCCTGCATCCATGCCTATTAAGGCCTTTGCCAGGGCTAAAGCAGCAAAATCTACCAAATCGGTGCCTGCTAAGACCCCCTCTCACAGGCCTAGTTCCAGTTCACAAATGCTTAGTCTAGCAGAGGATCTCATTTCTTTGATCCGGGGATCCCAACCACATCCAGACAGGGCCTCTCACCCACCTCCAGAGAAGAGGATTAGAGTAGAGCCCCCTGAGCCAGTTTCTTCAGATGGATCCTCTGATGAGTCAGATAATTCAAACCCTCCATAGGGCCCCTTTTCTCCTTATGAGGACTCTGATGCAGAAGACACCATTCCTTCTGCCTCTCCGCCTGAGGAATTTTCTTTTGGGGAAACCTTGCATGCTCTGAGGGAACAATTTCAATGGCAGGGCCAGGATTTTTCAGACTCTAGGAAAAGGCTTAGAACCTTTTTGCATTTGCCACAGCATAGGCCTTTAGCCATTCCTCCAGTACTTACTGTTGTGGATGATGCTTTTAATGATGCTTGTACTGCTCCTGATTCTATTCCTCCAGCCCCTGCTAAGCCCGATAGGTACTACAGGGTTCCAGACACACATTATCATTTGTATAAGGCCCCTTTTGCAGATCCCAAAACTATCTCCCAGGGACCCAAGGCTGTAGCAGCTTCTTCTACCAAAAACCCCCTCCCCTCTGAAAGGGAATCTAGGGCCTTAGAGAGATGGGGTAAAAAAGTTTACACTTCTGCTACTCTTTCAGCTAGGGCCTTGAACTGTCAATTCCACATGATTCAGTATCAGGAATTTATGTTAGACCAATTAACTAAAAACTGTCCTCGGATGAACCATTAGACAAAAATCTGTACAGGAAATGGTACATAACATTCAGCAGGTCAGTAATCATTCCTTAAAATGCGGCTATGATGCACTGGAGGCTTCCTTTAGATCAGCCATGACTGGCACAGTGATCAGAAGACATGCATGGTTGAAAGAGCAGTCCTTACCAGACCATGTTAAATCAAAGCTCCTAGATGCTCCCATGGATAAGCTCAATTTGTTTGGCTCCCCTGCGCAGCAGGTGCTGAAGAAGGTAGAAGAGAAAGCAAAATCTGTTCAGACAGTCAAGGATTTCTTGCAGGTCCAGCCTCCAAGGTTTAGCAGGAACTGGCCTTCCAAGAATTGGTCCTTTCCAGACACCTCCAGAGCTCCGAGAGGCAGGAATAGGCGCTCAAGAGGCAGGGGTCAATCCAGAGGTGCCTACAGGGGACGTCGGTGGCAGGCTAACAACCAGCGAGGTACAGCCACAGATCCAGCCCACCACCACTCCCACAGGACAATCACAGTGACTTGGCTCTGGCACCGCCTACCAGGGAACAACTAGAAGCACCCTTAGGCGGGAAGCTAGCCTTATTTTCAGTAAACTGGCATTACATCACAGGAGACAAATGGATTTTACAGACAATAGACCAAGGTTACAGGTTTCACTTCCATACTCTACCAAGGAAGAGAGGAATGCCAAACCTACCTCCAAATCAGAAGACAGAAGCTCTAGAACAAATAACTCACTTACTAAGGATGAGAGCTATAGAAAGGGTACCATCTATGGAACAAGGACAAGGATTTTACTCCAGACTCTTCCTGGTACCAAGAAAAGAAAACCAATGGAGACCTATTCTCGACCTGTCCGCTTTAAACACATACCTCATTGTTCCAAAATTCAAAATGCTGACTCTACAGCAGCTTCTTCCCATGCTGGGCAAGGAGTCTTGGCTGGTAACTCTAGATCTCAAGGAGGCATACCTGCACGTCCCCATACGACCAAATTGCAGAAGATACCTCAGATTTCTTGCAGGATCAGAGCATTATCAATTCTCAGCATTGCCCTTTGAAGCTTATCTACTGCCCAGAGTATTCACGAAATGCCTGGCATCAG
Source organism: Protopterus annectens (assembly GCF_019279795.1). Classification (NCBI taxonomy): domain Eukaryota; kingdom Metazoa; phylum Chordata; order Ceratodontiformes; family Protopteridae; genus Protopterus; species Protopterus annectens. The sequence continues at coordinate 483,196,793 of NC_056746.1, forward strand.
TAATTGCTCATTGCAGGCTTCAGGGAATTCAAATTTATCCTTACCTGGACGACTGCCTGTTACAAGCGGACAACAAAAACAAATCAACAAAAGATTTGGAAAGGGTCATTCATCTACTACAAGCCCTGGGATACACAGTCAATATAAAAAGTCAAGGCTGATACCATCCCAAAGGATAACCTTCTTGGGTGCAGATTTGGACACATCAAAACAAATGGCATTCCTGACAGTAGAAAAACAGGAGCAACTCCCTCTCTACTTCATGGCATTAACAAAGCAGAACCAGCTAACAGCAAGAAAAGTCCTGCAAGCTCTCGGTTACATGGCATCCTGCTTAATATTGATTCCACATGCCAGACTACATATGAGGAAGTTACAGTGGTACCTAAGGAATTTATGGTCTCAGCACAAGCACAGCCTAGAAACCCAGATTCCAGTAATTCCGTGCCTGAAACAAGAATTCCAATGGTGGGCTCAGGCCTGTCAATCAAACAAGGGACTGCCCTTCCACAGCACTCAACCAAGCCAGACCATCACAACAGACGCCTCAGACCTCGGTTGGGGGGCGCACATGCTGGACAAGTGCATACAAGGCTTATGGACTCAAGACCAGCTGCACCTACACATAAATCAAAAGGAAATGCTGGCAGTAAAACTGGCAATTCAGGCATTCAGACCATTTCTTCGACAGGGTCAACTGCTGATAAGAATGGACAACACCACAGTTATGTGGTACATCAACAAACAGGGAGGCACACATTCATACCCTATATGCCAGATGGCAATGGACCTCTGGAATGTGGCACTGAGCTTCAACATTCAGCTTCAAGCAATTTTTGTGCCAGGAAAAGAAAATATACTAGCAGACATCCTAAGCAGAACTACCACGGATGCCCACGAATGGATGCTGCATCCGGACATCTTCAGAACCATTACAGGGAAATGGGGACTACCAGAAATAGACTTATTTGCATCCCCACACAATCACCAACTGAAAAAATTCTGCACAAGGACGTACCACCCACTTGCTTGGAAAGTGGACTCCCTATCTTTCAGTTGGAAAAACCTGACAGCATATGCATTCCCACCTCTTCCTTTGATGCACAAGGTGCTATTGAAGATCAAAGAAGACCATCCAAGGATCATCCTGATAGCTCCAGTCTGGCCAAGGCAACATTGGTACCCATTACTGAGGAGCATGTCTCGGGAACAAATATGACCTCTGCCCCTAGTTCCCTTGCTGTTAACACAGAACAACTTCAAAACCCTGCATCCAAACCTGAAAACACTGCAGCTGGCTGCCTGGAACATTGCATAAGACCAAATAACCCAGATTTATCTCAAAGGGTAAAAGACATTATCTTGGAGGCTCGCAGACCCTCAACAAGAAAAAAATTATTCAGTAAAATGGAAAAGATATCTCATTTGGAGTACTGCAAAAGGAGAGAATGTGTCACTGGTAAACATAGCTAACATCCTGGAATACTTGGCAGAGCTCTTCCACAACGGCCTGTCCTATTCTTCCATTAAGATTCATGCATCAGCTATTTCAGCAGAATACAACTTGGATCCTCCAGTCTTCTCACATCCTCTGCTCAGGCAGTTTCTGAGAGGATTAAAATGTAAAGCCACCTAGGGAGCCACCATTGCCAGCATGGGACTTGAACTTTGTGCTAGAAAAGTTGACACTCCCTCCTTTTGAGCCAGCAGCAACAGCAGAATTACAGTACTTATCATGGAAAACTGCTTTCCTGCTTGCAATCACTTCAGCAAGAAGGGTATCTGAGCTACAGGCATTAATGGCAGTACAGCCCTTCCTGATCTTCCATCAAGATAGTGTCCATGAGAACTAATCCTTCTTTTATGCCAAAGGTGGTCTCCAGGGTATCTTTAAATCAAGCTATCCACCTACCAACATTCTTCCCCAATCCACAGAACAGGGGAGAAAGACTGTTGCATACCTTGGATGTACATAGACAATTACACTACTACCTGGACAGGACCAAGAGCAATAGAAAGACTGACCAGCTACTGGTAGCATATGCGACAGGAATGGAAGGAAAAGCAATTTCAAAACAGACAATCTCTAAGTGGATAGGAAATTGCATTAGATTTTGTTACTCCTACCATGGGAAGAAAACTCCAGAAAACATCAGGCCTCACTCTACAAGGGCTACAGCCACTACCACAGCTTTCTTACGAGGAGTGGCTACCAAGGACATTTTAGAGGCTGCTACTTGGAGCTCCATGCATACATTTGCCAAGCATTATAATTTACCTTTATACTCCAGATCCCGAGCAGGTTTTGCCACTGCTGTTTTGCAAGGGATCTTAACTACACCATAATCTTATTTCTCCTCCTCCCCCAGTTTGGCTATGGTATTCTACCCATTTGTAAGGACTGCAGATGCATCCTTGAAGGACATAGTACAGTTTTGTACCTACCATAAATGTAGATGTCCGATAGGCATGCATCATCAGTCAGGATTACCCACCCTCCTTCCCCTCTGTGGTACTCCTAGGGTATTTGTCCATCTTGTAGCTAGCTGGGGGAATCTATTATGGTGTATTTGTTTGTATATATGTACATACATGCTTATTTTTTGTTTGCTCTCTACTATTTGGAACCATTTGCATTTATCCAAATTTAGCCTTCCTAGAGGGCACCTGGCATCTTGGGCAAGAAACACTGAGGAAAATGGCGTCGGCTGATGCCTTTATACCCGAAGAACTGCAGCTATGACGTCGGATGAAGTGCGACACCAGCCGAGGCCAGACCCAGACTTTGGAATCCGGCCGACCGAAGGGCTGCCTGACGACAGGACAACCCATTTGTAAGGACTGCAGATGCATGCCTATCGGACATCTACATTTATGATGGGTACAAAACTGTACTTTAGTTTTCAGAGTCTGTAGAAATAATGGGGATACAGACAAATGAAGGTTTTCAAATCAGAACTAGAAACAGTTGACCTGATGTTCATAGTGTTTCACTGTTGCAGTCATCACTGTAGGGTTCTTCCTGCCGGCAGACCGTCCTCGGTCAGCCAGAATCCCAAAGTCTGGGTCCGGCGTCGGCTGTTCAGTCATGCTTCCTGACGTCAGAGTGCTAGGAGTACAAAGCTGCCAGCCGACGCCATGTTCTCCTGTCTTTCTTGCCGTGTGGTGAAAGCAGTTCGCAAGTGCCGGTCGACTGACTCCTGATATTTTTTCATGCTTCAGTCCGAAGACTTACTACTTCTTCTCAAAGCTAAGTACCCCGTTGGGGAAACTTTTTTCTTGCTCCAGTCCGATGTCAGGAAAAAGTTAATAATTGCATTTCTTGTGGGAAGCAAATGCCTCATAAGGATTTCCATTCTTACTGTATTCCTTGTTTAGGCCCTGACCACGACATAGCTAGTTGTCGGTTTTGTGCTAGATTTAACCAACGTATGATTAAGCGAAGGTACGATTTTGCTTTTCACTACTTTGGTAGGCGATTTAATTATAAAATGTCGTCTGACACGCTTCCGACTACCGGAGTTCATAAACGACGCAAGGATAAGGACAGGCCTTCGAGGTCCAAATCAGACTATGTTTTACAAGCAGAGCCAGCTACAGGTTCGGCTGTCGTCAGTGAGGCGCTTTCGCAGCCCCTGTCGTCGGCCATTTCAGAACAGATTGCCGAAACGGACTCCCACGAGGAGCCAACTAGGCCTTTGAGCACTCCAGCTGCAGGACCTTCGGACAATGCTCCCTCGGATGGGTCCGGAGCCGCTGTGCAGGTACCGGCTTCTGAGGGGGGTTTTTAGGCCTACACAGCTTCTGATAAAGGCAAAGCCAAAGACAAAGGCAAAGACTTCTTCTAAATCTAAGCCACCAGCCCAGGTCTCTTCTGATCCGGGACCCTAATCTCAGAAACAGCTACTTAAAATGGAGAACTTACTAACCATGATTAGGGGTTCACATCCTCCTCCAGACAAAAGGCCAAGGCAAGAATTGGATTATGAATCTTCTGGTCAAGCATCTATTTCTTCAGTGTCTTCCTCTGAACAGGAATATACTTTCCCTCCTTATGAGGATTCTGATGCTGAGGAATCCATTCCATCACCTTCTCCCCCTGAGGATTTTTCCTTTGGGGAAACTTTACATGACATGAGGGAGCATTTTCACTGGGAAGGACAGGAGTACTCTGAATCTAAGAGAAGGCTTAGGGATTTCCTCCTTCTTACCCAACATAGACCCGTGGCTATTCCTCCTATTTTGGATATTGTGGATGATGCCTTTTCTGAGGCTAATTTAACTCCTGACTCCTTCCCTCCAGCCCCTGCTAAGCCCGACAGATATTACAGGGTCTCTGACTCCCGCCAGTTCCTTTACAAAAATCCTACTGCTGATCCAGAAACCATTTCTCAGGGTCCTAAGGGGGTTAAGGCCACTTCTGCTAAAAACCCTATTCTGACAGATAAGGATTCCAGAACTTTGGAGAGATGGGGCAAAAAAGTGTACACTTCTGCTACTCTATCTATTAGGGCCTTAAATTGTCAATTTCATATGCTAAAATATCAGCAGTTTCTACTGTCTGTTATGAAACAAAAGCTGGGTACCATTACTGCATGTGCAGATAATAAGGAATTACATGATTTGATGCATGCCACTGAACAAGTTGGGTAAGCATGGTTTACACTGTGGTTTTGATGCCTTGGAGGCTTCTTGCAGGGCGGCTGCCTCTGGCACAGTCATTAGAAGGCATGCTTGGTTAAAGGAACAAAACTTACCTGATCAAGTGAAAGCAAAGTTACTGGATGCTCCTGTTCAGCATAATGTTTTGTTTGGGTCTAAGGCTGAAGAGGTGATAAAGAAAATGGAGGATAAAGCAAAATCCATGCAAACGGTTAAGGATTTCTTGCAAGTTCAGCCCTCAAGATTTAGCAGAAATTGGCCAACTAAAAATTGGTACTTTCCCAGCTTGGACAGGCCTCAGAGGGGTAGATATAGGCGCTCCAGAGGGAGGGCCCAAGCACAGACCTCTTACAGACCTAGACAGTGGAGTGCTTCCACCCCCAGGGGTGGAGAGGACAGACCTCAATCTTATAGAAAACAGGCTCAATGACTCCCCCTGCATGGCTCCAGGAACTTCTCTCCTGGAAGCCCCTCCAGGAGGAAAACTCTCTCTTTTTCAACAAAATTGGACTTACCTAACCCAAGACAAGTGGGTTCTGAATGTAGTTTCAAGAGGTTACAAATTCCACTTTCATACCTTGCCAAGACCAAACGGATGGCCAGGCCTACCAAAACACCAATGGTCAGAGGCATTAAACCAGGTGGGATCCCTCATGGCTATAAGGGCCATAGAATTGGTTCCACAATCAGAGATGGGCCAAGGTTTTTACTCAACACTCTTTCTAGTTCCCAGAAAGCAAAATTCATGGAGACCCATCCTGGATCTGTCAGTCTTGAACACTTTCCTGGACATACAAAAGTTCAAGATGCTTACTGCAGCAGCTCCTGCCAATGTTGAGCAAAAATGCATGGATGGTGACATTGGATTTAAAGGAGGCTTACCTACACATCCCAATCAGACAGGAGTGCAGAAAATACCTCAGGTTCAAGGCCAGATCGAAACATTACCAATTCTCTGCGCTGCCCTTTGGCTTGTCTACTGCGCCCAGGGTTTTCACCAAGTGCCTGGCACCAGTAGTAGCTTATTGCAGACTTGAGGGAATTCAAATTTACCCTTATCTGGATGACTGCCTTATCCAAGCAGACAGCAAGGATGTCTTACTCCAGCATCTGGAATTTGTTCAAAATCTTCTCAAGTACCTGGGATTCACTGTGAACATAAAGTCAAATTCGATACCCACACAACAGATAACTTTTCTGGGTGCTCTTCTAAACACAACAAACCAGATGGCATTCCTGACATCCAAAAAACAACTGCAGATGGCTTCAACTTTCAAAACCTTGGCGTTAATAACTCAGCTAAATGCAAGGAAATTCCTGCAGGCTTTGGGTTACATGGCCTCCTGCATCCTTCTCATACCAAATGCAAGACTACATATGAGAAAAATACAGTGGTACCTAAAAAGTGTATGGTCCCAGCATTGCCACAGTCTAGACACACAGATTGCTGTCTTGCCTTGTCTACAAAAGGAATTCCATTGGTGGACCATGGCATGTCTTCACAACAAAGGGAAAGCCTTCAGTCTGCCTCCAGCCAAGTGTTAACCACGGACTCCTCGGATTACGCATGGGGAGCCCACTTGCAGGGAAAAGGTCTGCAAGGTTTTTGGACAGAGGATCAGAAGCACCTGTATATCAATTTAAAAGAGATGTTAGCTGTACAGAATGCCCTCATGGCTTCCAGGGACCTTCTACAACCAGGGCAACTACTGATACGGACAGACAACACCACAGTTATATGGTACATAAACAAGCAAGGGGGTTCACACTCCTACCCCCTTTGCAGAGTAGCCATGACTCTTTGGAACACAGCTCTAGCTTGCGAAGTGGATCTACAAGCTCAGTTTCTGCCAGGGAAACAAAATATTCTGGCAGACAGCCTGAGCAGGAACCTGTCAGACCCACACGAGTGGATGCTAGACACCCAAATATTCAAGATGATTACAGAAGCCTGGGGCTGCCCGGACATAGATCTATTTGCATCCCCCCCTCAACCACCAGTTACAGATTTTTTGCACAAGGACATTTCACAAACTAGCATGGAAAGTGGATGCACTATCTTTCAGTTGGAAAAACCTCTCTGGGTGTGCCTTCCCACCACTACCTCTTCTTCCACAGGTGTTATTAAAGATCAAGCAGGACAAGCCCAAGATGATGATTTTACTGGCCCCACATTGGCCTCGTCAATTTTGGTACTCAACACTGATGAATCTATCCCAGGAGCCACCTTGGATTTTACCTCCGATTCCAAATCTTTTGTCCCAACACCAGGGCCAGGTTCTGCACTCTCATGTCAAAACTCTCAGCCTAGCAGCCTGGCGTATTCAGGGTCTATGATTAATCCTTTCCTTCCCGAACAGGTCATGGATGTCATCTTAGAAGCCAGACAGCCTAGCACTAGAAAATCTTATGCAGGTAAATGGAAGAGATTTTGCACCTGGATGCATGCTCAGCATTCGGATCCCCTCATTCCTAACATTCCACTGATTTTACTTTACCTGACAGACATGTTACATAAGGGTTTATCCTTCCCTCCATAAAAATACATGCCTCAGCTATCTCTGCACATTACAATACAGATCCTCCAATCTTTCCCCATCCACTTCTGAAACAATATCTCAGAGGAGCAAAGAATTTAAGGCCCCCCTAGGACACTACCCGTACCTGCCTGGGACCTCAACTGTGTTCTGGAAAAACTCACTCTGCCTCCTTTTGAGCCTGCTGCCACATCTGATCTTAAGTATTTATCATGGAAGACAGCTATCCTGCTGGCTTTGACTTCATCCAGGAGAGTCTCGGAGTTACAAGCACTCATGGCTGTGGAACCTTATATTATTTTTCACCAAGATAGGGTGTCTTTAAGGGCTAATCCTACTTTCATGCCTAAAGTGGTTTCCAAAGTGGCTTTAAATCAAACTATTTACCTGCCAACTTTTTTCACTAATCCACAGAATAAGGGGGAAAGGATCTTGCATTTCTTGGATGTACACAGACAACTTCGTTTTTACCTGGACAGAACCAAGGATATCAGGAAAACAGAGCAACTGTTTATTTCTTATGCAACAAATTCCCAAGGAAAACAGAGCAACTGTTTATTTCTTATGCAACAAATTCCCAAGGCAAAGCTATTTCAAAACAGACCATTTCTAAATGGATTCCTCATGGAATCAGATTTTGTTGCTCTCATCATGGAAAGCAAATCTCAGGAAAAATTAGGACTCACTCTACCAGAGCTGCTGCTACCTCAGCTGCCTTTCTCAGGGGAGTACCTACCAAAGATATTTTGGAAGCTGCAACTTGGAGTTCAGTGTATACTTTCTCTAAGCAATACAATCTCCCTCTTTACTCTAAGTCTAGGGCAGGCTTTGCTTCTGCAGTCTTGCAGGGCCTTCTAGCTGCCCCTTCTACTCTATAACCACCACCCTTTATCTCAGCTTTGGGATTCAACCCTACAGTGATGACTGCAACAGTGAAACACGATGAACATAGTACAGTTGTGTACACTTACCATAAATGTAGATGTTCGAGTGTCTTCACTGTTGCAGTCTGGGTTACCCTCCCTGCTGACCCCACTTATATTTTCATTAGTGTGGTTTCCTACTTCACCCTTTTTCTGAGGTGTATTTGCTTCAGGGTATGGGGTTTGTTGTATGTTACTTTTTTTTGTTTTACTATTAGCCTTCTTTTTTGGGCACCTGACATCTGGGGCAAGAAGAACTGGAGAACATGGCGTCGGCTGGCAGCTTTGTACTCCTAGCACTCTGACATCAGGGAGCATCACAGAACAGCCGACGCTGGACCCAGACTTTGGGATTCTGGCCGACTGAGGACTGCCTGTCGGCAGGAAGAACCCTGCAGTGATGACTGCAACAGTGAAGACACTCGAACATCTACATTTATGGTAAGTGTACACAACTGTACTTTTTTGCTAGGTGCAGTATGCTTATGGATAAAGGCTTATGTACTGAAAGACACAACAATGTGAATAAGTTAACGAAAGAGAAAAAAGTGCAAAAGGCAAAATACAACAAAGGTGAACCACAGTCCTGCAGGCAAAAGAAACAGGTCCCAAAACAATAGCGTACTACAGTTTATTGTCCGCTTTCGTCACAAGACTTCCTCAGAATAAAAACTAGTTCATTTGAAAGACATTAAATACTTTACAACCATACACACGTCATTAACAATCAATGGGATTAATTAAATAATTATAATGTTTTTATTCTGAGGAAGTCTTGTGACGGAAGCGGACAATAAACTGTAGTACGCTATTGTTTTGGGACCTGTTTCTTTTGCCTGCAGGACTGTGGTTCACCTTTGTTGTATGTGAATAAGTTATTGCATTGGAGATTTTGCAAACAATATGACATTGAAACACTGGAAACATGAACCAGAAAGAATTGCAGAAAATGAAGTTATGATCACATGAGATCATCCAGTACCCACAGTTAAAGTAGAAGCAAGAAAGGCAGATACAGTGGTTGAATAAAAAAGGACAAAACTGTTGTTAATCATCGAAATAGCTACATGAGAGATTATGTGCAAGCAGAAACTAGAGCAGTCTCTGAAGGCATTCAAAGTTCCGGTAGAAGCAGGACCAACAGGATTAATAAAAATAATTTTCATTCAATGACATCAATATGCCTGACAATCAGCTACAGATGTACTGCCGGTTCTTCTACAGTATATGGGGAAAAGGGTTCGATTCCAGACTGTCCCTCGTTACAAGAAAAGGAGAATGGACAGCAGTACTGAATCTCTCCACCTTCAGCACTTTTTTGTCAATCTTCCTTCTTTCAACATGATGTCCCTACAAACTCTTCTACCATTCATTCTTCTGCAGACGTTCTTGGTGTCTCTGGATATAAAGGACACCTACCTTCACATTCCTATTCACCCCTCCTACAGAGAATTTGAGGTTTTTAACTTGCCTGTCAAGATTGTAGTTCTTTACTTTGTTTTTCTGCAGCCCCTGCAGTCTTCACAAAAGTGCCTGGCTCCAGTCATAGCTTACTGCAGGACTGAGGGAATCTAGATATTCCTTTATTTGGATGACCTGCTAATACAGGAATCTTCCCAGCAGACACTCTTGACTCCTCTCAACTTCACTTTTTCCCTACTTCCAGAGTCTGGGATTCTCAGTCAACAGGAAGTTCACAGTGGAACTAACCCAAGACCTAGGTTTCTTGGGCTGCAGACTAGACATCAGACTCATGTGGGCCTTTCTACTACCAGAAAAAGTGCAGATTCACCAGTTGCTTCCATTCTCTTGTTCCTCTTCAGGCTTATACAGCAAGAGAAATTTGCGGGGCACTGTGGTTCGTGGCTGTATCCATTCCCATGGTCCCTTTCCCCAGACACCGGACTCCATATGAAGAAAATCCAGTGGTACCTGAAATCCATCTGGTCCTAACATTTCCATCTCCTGGACACCCAGTTTCCTTGTCTACTTTGCCTAAAAAGAAAAATCATATGGTGGATATCACAGATAAAACTCAGCCCAGATTTGTCTTTCAAAGTGCAGACACCACAACAAGAATTGCACTCAGGTGCATCAGATGCATGGGGAGCATGGACTGACAACCTGAGAGTTCAGTAGCTGTGGCCAGCACATCTTAAATCAGAGCAGATCAATGTGAAGGAGATACAGGCACTAATCCAGGCCCTGCGTATCCTCTTTCATTCTTGGAAACCACGTCCCGGTTAACAGGCAATACTACTGTCATGTGATAAATGAACAAAGAGGGGGCCACCAGATCCTATCAACTGTGAAGACTGGCTCTTTGAGTGTGGAGTCCCATGGGTAGATCGATTTACCTCAATCAACAGCAAGCAACTTCCTGTTTTTTTTTGTTTTTTTTTTCCAGTAGTACCTACTGTACCCAAACTTGGAAAATTGCAGTTTTAAACACATGTTCATTTATATTTGATATATGTTTATACAAAGACTTAGTAGTAATTTGTCTCCTTATCTCCGACATATGGCTTTTTATGTTTTTCTGTTTTTGATTCGTTTTTCCTATGTAAAATGCTGTGCATAATACACATCTTGCCATATAAATAAGCTTACACTTATTGCAATTCCCATATGCTTTGCTTTGACAAAAAATTCTGTCTTGAGGAATCTATAAAGCTCTTACTAGTATATATGTGTTTATAGCATGCGCATCTCCCACATCTGTGTGCCTACATATTTTTCTTAACCTGCTGCTATGTTGATGTTCATCGTGTTACACTGCTGCAGTCATTACACTTGGGTTATCTTTGCCGTCAGGCAGTTCCTCAGTCGTCCTGAGTTCCAAAGTCTTGGTCCAGCGTTGGTTGCTGTCGCCTCCTCCCTGACGTCAGTGCGACAGGGGTATATAAGATGCAGCCAATGCCATTTTCTTCAGTCTTTCTTGCCGCGCGGTGCCCAAAGCAGAAGCAGTTCGCAAGTGCCGGTCGGCCGACTCCTGACATTTTCATTCCGAATCCAGAACCGAAGTCTTCTACAAAGCTAAGTACCCCATTGGGGTAACTTTTTCTTGCCTCAGACCGATGTCAGTAAAAGTTAACTGTATTTCTTGTGGGAAGCAAATACCTCATAAGGATTTCCACTCCTATTGTATTCCATGCCTAGGTCCAGACCACAACGTCATTGGTTGTCGGTTTTGTGCTAGGTTTAACAAGCGCACTATTAAACGTCGGTTTGATTTTGCCCGACATTATTTTGGCAGAAAATTCAATTACACCATGCCGTCGGAACTTCCGACGACCGGAATACATAAAAAGCGCAAAGACCAGGACAGGCACCCGAGGCCCAAAACTGACAACGAGGCCTCTTCCATGCCGGTCGCCGGTTCTCTGGTTTTCAGCAAGGCGCCTACGCAGCCCCTGACGACCGCTTCCGACTCCCATGTGGAGCTGGCTGGGCCTTCGGACGTTCTAGGTTTTCAGTCTACCAAACTAACCCTTCAGAAGGAACCGAAGTAGCTCAGCAATCCACAGCTTCAGAGGGTGTTTTCAGACCCTACACAGTTAACCATTAAACCCTCTGCTTAAGTGTAAGGCCCCCTTAAAACAAAGAAACAGATACAGCATTCTCCAGGACAGGCTTCCATGCCTAAGAAACAAATGCTCAAAATGGCCAAAGACCTAATCACCCTGATCAGGGGGTCCCATCCCCCTCCTGATAAAAGGCCCAGACAGCATGCAGACTATGAATCTTCAGACCAGGTGTCCATTTCTTCAGATTCATCCTCAGACCTAGGATATTCTTTACCCCCTTATGAGGAGACTGATGCTGAGGAATCAAGTCCAGCAGCCTCCCCGCCTGAGGACTACTCCTTTGGGGAGACCTTGCATACCATGAGGGAGCATTTCCATTGGGAAGGCCAGGATTACTCAGAATCCAAGAAAAGGCTCAGAGACTTCCTTTTATTGCCACAACACAGACCCCTTGCTATTCCGCCAGTGTTAGATATTGTGGATGATGTGTACACTGAATCCAGCTTAAACCCTGACTCCTTACCTCCAGCCCCAGTTAAACCTGATAGATATTAGAGTCCCTGACTCTCACAAATTTCTGTGTACAAGCCCTGTTGCTGACCCTGAAACTGTTTCTCAGGGGACCCAAAGGGATTAAGGCCTCTTCAGCAAAAAAAGCAGTTCAAGAAAGTATACCTCTAACTTTAGCAATAAGAGCTTGCCAGTTTCACATGCTAAAATATCAGCAATTTTTGATTTCTCAGTTGAAACAAAAAATGCTTCCAGATTCTGATCCTCCTAATTTTAAAGAAATGCAGGATTTATTGCATGCAGCTGAACAAGTTGGAAAACACACTTTGCAATGTGGTTTTGATTCCTTAGAGGCCTCCTGTAGAACAGCAGTTACAGGCTCTGTCATTAGAAGGCATGATTGGTTAAAAGAACATACGTTACCAGATCATGTTAAGGCAAAATTATTGGATGCACCTTTGCAGCGGGATGTGGTGTTTGGAGTTAAGGCAGAGGAAGTATTAAAGAAGATGGAGGATAAGGCAAAATCTATGCAAACGGTGAAAGATTTCTTACAGGTTCAGCCTTCTCGTTTTAGCAGAAATTGGCCAACAAAGAATTGGTCCTTTCCAGTCACAGACCTCAAAGGGGCAGATACAGACGTCCAAGAGGTAGAGGTCAAGCACAAGGTCCTTACAGGCCTCAACAATGGGGTACACCAGGCCAGAAAGAAGGGGAAGACAGGCCACAACCTTATAAAAAGCAACCTCAATGACTTCCCACTACAGCTGCCAAACAACTGTCTCTTGGCAGCCCCCTTAGAGGAAAACTGGCACTTTTCTATCAATTGGAATTGCATCACCAAAGACAAATGGGTTCTCAACATTGTATCTCAAGGTTACAGGTTCCACTTTCACACTCTGCCAAGATTAAAAGGAATGCCAAATTTGCCACCAAATCAATGGGCAGAGGCTCAAAAACAAATTACATCACTCATGAACATGAGCGCTATTCAAAAGGTACCACACCAGGAGCCAAGGACAAGGTTTTTACTCAAGACTCTTTCTGGTACCCAGAAAGGATAAAGCCTGGAGACCCATTCTGGAGCTTTCTTCTCTAAATACTTGCCTGGATGTTCCGAAATTCAAAATGTTGACATTACAGCAGCTTCTTCCCATGCTGGGAAGAAAGCTTGGCTCGTGACTTTGGACCTCAAGGAGGCATACCTGCATGTCCCTATCAGACAAAACTGAAGAAGATACCTCAGATTTATAGCTGGTTCAATGCACTATCAATTCTCTGCACTGCCCTTTGGCTTACCTACTGCACCCAGGGTCTTCACAAAGTGCCTGGCACCAGTAATTGCATTTTGCAGGCAAAAAGGAATTCAAATTTATCCCTACCTGGACGACTACCTGATTCAAGCAGAGAGCAAGGTCATTCTTCTAAAGTATCTGGCGTTCGTAAAAAAGTTAAGTTGCCTGGGATACACAGTAAACGAAAAGAAATCAAAACTAGTGCCCTCACAACAGATAAAATTCCTGGGTGCCAGCTTGAACACAATGGCCCAGATGGTTTATCTCACGCCAGACAAGCAAGGACAACTGGCTCAATATTTTCAATTGATGGCAACAAAGACACAACTCCCTGCAAGAAAAATTCTGCAGGCCTTGGGCTACATGGCATCTTGCATACTACTAATTCCATATGCCAGGCTGCATATGAGGAAACTACAATGGTACCTAAAGAGTGTGTGGTCTCAACACTGTCAAAGTTTGGAAACCATTATACCACTAATTCCTTGCCTTCAACAGGAGTTTCGATGGTGGGCTCAAGATTGTCACTTGGACAAGGGACAACAAGGGACAGCCTTTTACTCAACCCACAGCCAGGCAAACACTGACAACAGATGCATCGGATTACGCCTGGGGAGCACACATGGCAGGAAAATGTATTCAGGGCGAGTGGCCCACGGAGCAAAGGCATCTTCACATCAATCAAAAAGAGATGCTAGCTGTACAAATTACACTTATAGCTTTCAAGGACCTGCTACATCCAGGACAACTACTACTAAAGACAGACAACACCGCAGTTATGTGGTACATAAGCAAGGGGGCACACACTCCTACCCCTTCTGCAGACAAGCCATGACCTTGTGGAACACAGCTCTAGACTACTAAGTTCATCTGCAAGCACAATTCCTGCCAGGAGAGAAAAACACACTGGCAGACGACCTAAGCAGAAACATCATGAGTCCACAAATATTCAAAATGATAACACAAAAATGGTGGAGCCAGGACATAGATCTGTTTGCATCCCCAATGAACTGCCAGCTACAGAAATTCTGCACTAGGAGTTACCATCCACAAGCATGGAAAGTGGATGCCCTCTCATTCAGCTGGGAAAACCCGCAAGTATACGCTTTCCCTCCTTTACCTCTCCTTCCAAAGGTGCTCATAAAAGCCAGGCAAGAAGAGCCAAAAATTATCCTGATTGCACCAGACTGGCCACGCCAGCACTGGTACCCAATCTTAAAGAACTTAGCACAAGAACCACCCTGGATTTTGCCTCAAATCCCACATTTGCTGACGCAGCACAACAATCAGATACTTCACAGCCAGCTAAAGACCTTAAACCTAGCTGCATGGAAAATTCCTTAGTCAAGCAAGCAATGCCTCTCTCTAAAGCTGTTATGGATGTCATTCTGGAGGCCAGAAGGCCTAGCACCAGGAAAGTCTACTCGGATAAATGGAAGACATTCTGTGCTTGGAACCAGGCGCACAGCCTTGACCCTCTTGTCCCAAACATTCCTGAGATACTTCAATATTTAACTGAGATGCTGGACAAGGGCCTCTCCTTCTCATCCATCAAGATCCACTCCTCAGCCATTTCTGCTCATTACAACACGAATCCACCATTTTTTTCTAATCCTTTGCTCAAACAGTACCTCAGAGGGGCTAAAAACATAAGACCGCCCCGTGGAGCACCTACCCCAACTTGGGACCTCAACTTTGTTTTGGAAAAATTAACTTTACCTCCCTTTGAGTCAGCTAACACAGCAGAATTAAAATACATCTCTTGGAAAACTGCTCTGCTACTGGCAATAACATCAGCACGAAGAGTTTCAGAATTACAGGCACTAATGGCAGTGGAACCTTTCCTCATTTTCCACCAGGACAGGGTGTCTTTAAGAACTAACCCTACATTTATGCCAAAGGTGGTATCAAGTGTGGCTCTAAACCAAACTATTCACTTGCCAACTTTTTTATCCAAAACCACAGAACAAAGGGGAGAGACTACTACATTCATTGGACATTCACAGGCAGTAACGCTTCTACTTGGACAAAACCAAAGCTTTCAGAAAATCTGAGCAATTATTGGTAACATATGCTGCAGGAGAACAGGGAAAAGCCATTTCAAAACAGACCATCTCAAAATGGATAGGACATTGTATACGTTTCTGCTATACTCAACATGGGAAACCTGTACTTAGCAGCATTAGATCTCACTCCACCAGGGCAACAGCTACTTCAACTGCCTACCTCAGAGGAGTACCTACCAAGGAGATTTTGGAAGCAGCAACATGGAGTTCTGTGCATACCTTCACCAAGCATTACCATTTGCCTTTATACTCCAAATCCAGAGCTGGCTTCGCCACTGCTGTGCTGCAGGGCTTTATAGCCACCCCTAATACCTTATAGAACCAGCCTCCCTACCTCAGCTTTGGGATTCCACCCAAGTGTAATGACTGCAGCAGTGTAACACGATGAACATAGTACAGTTTTGTACCTACCATAAATGTAGATGTTCGAGTGTAAACACTGCTGCAGTCCAGGTTACCCTCCCTCCTTCTCCTCTTACTTGCTGGTACGTACCTATGCCTTCTACCCTTTACTAACTATGGGGAGTATTTGCTGGTAACTGAAAGTTGTTGTTTGCCTTTCTTATGTATGTTTTATTAGCAATTTGAATTGCCTACCTATTTGGGGGCACCTGACATCTGGGGCAAGAAAAACTGAAGAAAATGGCGTTGGCTGCATCTTATATGCCCCTGTCGCACTGACGTCAGGGAGGAGGTGACCGCAACCGACACCGGACCAAAACTTTGGAACTCAGGCCGACTGGGGAACCGTCTGATGGCAAGGATAACCCAAGTGTAATGACTGCAGCAGTGTTTACACTCAAACATCTACATTTATGGTAGGTACAAAACTGTACTTTCCTTATAGCATAATTTATTTTTTATAGTTTTGCATTTCCTATATATAAAAGTTGGGTTTGCACTTAAACTATTTATTTCTGGTATTAGTGACGGCATTGGCCAGTGTTTATATAAAATATTCCGTGTATTCTGTTCATAATTCATGATGTATTTACACTCATTATGCACATTAGACTTATTTTTCATTTTATTAGTTAAAAATGTATTAGAAAAAATTGGTGCATAAGTGTCCTTTCTGTTTGACAAGCTTTCTGCTTGTCATAGCCCCTCGGTTCAAATTCATTGGCTAGGTTTTCTAGTTATTTAATACAGATGGTATCTGAAGTATTAAGCCTACTAACTCTAGCCGTTTGATTTTTCATGATATTTCTAAAAATATATGGGGGGTGCGTGCTATCTGCTGCTAAATATGTGCCCTTTTTTACTTATTTCTTGTATAGAGAAGTATCTAATTTACCTTCACTATTCTTCTCTATGTGGATGTCAAAGAAATCTATAACTTTTATGGTCAACTTGTTCTTTAAAGGTTAAGAATGTGGTACTATTATGTAAATCTTCTATATAGTCATTTAATTGACACAGTGGACCATCCCAAATAAGGAAAGTGTCATCCACAAAACGCTTATAGAACAAATTATTTTCTGAGATTTAAAAAAGTTCAGTTACAGGCTTGCTGTTCTTGACCTGTTTGTAAGTTTCTGTGAGGCTATTTTTGTTTGGGCTAAAGGAAAGTCTCTCTGTTGATCAGTGGCAGTGAAAAACATTGAGCAGCTTCCCTGTCCCCCATGGGAGTGGTTACTGACTTGAAACTGTAGTTTTATTGACCAGTAGGGGTCATTTCCAAAACTCCTTCATCTTCCTCTCTTAAAACCTAGTTGCCTCGTGGGCTTGGCGTCTTTTCAGGCTTGTTGGCTGTTGGTAAAGCACCCACCAAGAGGAGAAAATGCTGAGAGAAGAAGGGAGCCACTTTTGAGATTTTAAGTATTTTTTCTCTGTTTATTTGCTAAGTTTTTCTGCATAATTGCCTAGTTTGAGCATTTTCTGGCTTGTTAAACTTGATTTCTGCATTAGTAGCTGTATTTAGAGCACAACCAAAAGCTGTTTACTGAATTTCCTGTTTGCACTTGATTTTAAAATCGTTTTTTCTCAAAACTTGCATATTTTCTGTCTTTGACCTAGCACTCTTGTGTGGGGTCATTTACTGCACTGTTATAACTTGATATTACTCGTGAACCTCTGCTATCTCTGAAAAAACAAAAACAAAAAAAAAATCTTGCTTTTTCCCACTTTTCTGAGATTTAAAAAAGTTCAGTTACAGGCTTGCTGTTCTTGAACTGTTTGTAAGTTTCTGTGAGGCCATTTTTGCTTGGGCTAAAGGAAAGTCTCTCTGTTGATCAGTGGCAGTGAAAAACATTGAGCAGCTTCCCTGCCCCCCATGGGAGTGGTTACTGACTTGAAACTGTAGTTTTATTGGCGGGATTGCCTCAGTTCCTGGCTCTTGCCAGCCCCTGCTATCAAGCACGCTTTAGCGCAGAGTTGCCACTAGAGCAGCATCGGGCAGCGCCGGTTTAACAAGGTTAAACTTTTTCTGGCTCCATAAAGTCTGTTCTTCATTTTTTCCCTTAGAACTGCTCTACTAGTAATCTAAACAGTATATCCCTTAACTAAAAAGAGCAGCACTTGTTCCTAAAAAGCTTTTTTTTTTTTTTTTTCCTCCAAAAAAAAAAAGCTCAGCACTTGTCTTAAAAGCATCTTCTTTTCAGGCTTAGCACTTCTGTATTATACAAAGTCCCTCACTAGCGAACCCCCCCCCCCCCCCGGAGTACCCACTTCCTTACTAAGTCCTCTCTTATCCAGTTACACCCCTAACTTCTTAATTTCTCTAGCATGTCGAAGGGCCAGATGCTGGTGTCCTCTCCTGTCCAGTTGGTGAATCTGGGAATATTGAGGCAATGTTACAATTGCCTCATGTACACAGACAACCCTCTCCTCCTCCCGCATAACACAAATACTTGAGAGAGATGCAGCTATTTAGCCAAACTGGAGGCTGAGCTCTCTCAACTCAGGACTGGCAAGACCAGACAGGAGGAGAAGGCAACTACACACACCACGAAACCAGTCTCACATAAAGCTATCACAACAATGAATCAAACACATAAACACACAAAGACATACTCGGAGGCTCTGAGCAAAAATTTACCTAAACAGCAGAGGCCTCCAAAGCAGACACCCAAGCAACCGCCACCTCATGACACACCACAGGCAACACATAAACCACAAAATCAGTGTGCAAAGCAGTGACAGCCCTTAAGGCCAAATACAACACCAAACATACTTGTCATAGGTGACTCCATAGTCAGACACACTGACGTCCCACTCACTAGGCTAAACAAGGAGAGGGTCACAGTAAGCTGCCTATCAGGCACTAGAATCCGCCACATAACACAAGCACTCGGGTCACTCCACAGCAAGTACAAATATGACACAGTCATTGTCCATGCTGGTGTGAACGACCTGAGACGTACCTCCCTGGACTACATGAAAAGAGACATAGAGGAGCTCTCTGATTATGTAGCCCAGGCAGGTATGACCCTGACCCTGAGCAGCATCCTTCCTTCACCAAGAATGATGCCACAACATAGAGACAAGATGATCAGTTTTAACAATTGGCTTAATTTCTGGTGTCATTCAAAGGGGATCCAGTGTCTGTCTGCCTGGGATGACATGCTTGACAAGCCACGCTGCTTCAAGGGACGCCTTGCAGCTGTCATCCCTGGGATTCCAGTTATTGGCTACGGCTCTTGCCACCCCATAGTGCCTTTTTAGGCAAGGCTCAAATTCTAAACCTACCACCCTAGAAAACAAAAATGGGAAGAAACTAAGGGTAATGCTGCTCAATGCCAGAAGTCTAAATCTCAAAATGCACGCACTCGAGGCCCTTCTCAGTATCGAGAACATCGATGTCTGTGCTGTGACTGAAACCTGGTTCAAGGCTCCTGAGAGCACCCCGGCACTATCAGGTTTTACCTCGTATCATGCGTTCCAGCCCCAAAACCCGGACCACACCACAAAAGGAGGGGGTGTATCCATATTCATCAAGGATACCCACACCTCCAGGTTGGTGGTAACGCACGAAGCATCGGAAACCATCCAGGTGCAATTAACCATAGGCAAAACTGCTCTACAATTTGTAGCATGCTACAGGCCACCCTCTCAAACTCAGGAACCCCAAACAGCCTTCTGAAGACACTGGAGGGTATAAATGTATCTCCAAACACCATTATATTGGGTGACTTCAACTACCTGAATATAGACTGGGAACATTACTCAAGCCCAAACTTTCTAGCCCAAAGGTTCCTAGAGTTCATAAATTCAAATGCCATGGAACAACTAGTCACCGTTCCCACAAGAGGAGAAAATATACTAGATCTCATCATCACAAACATGGGGACAAAATGCTCCACACCGGAAGTATATCCCTCATTGGTGAGATCAGATCATAAACTAATCTCACTGGATATCCACATCCCGCCCCCACCCCAAACAAAAAAGACCACAGCGAAGAACTTCTCTAAAGCAAACTTCGCACTACTCAAGACTGGTGTGGTATCCTTCAAGGCCCCCCGAGCCAGTGGAAACCACAACCCAAGCTGCGGAAGCCCTTACAAATGCCTTCTACGAACACCTCCAGGACTGCATGGATCAGGCAATCCCTAATAAAACCAAGACTCTTTCCACCAAGGGCAAACGTCCAGTCTGGTGGACCCCAGCCATAAACAAACTTTACAATAAGAGGAGAAAGCTGTTACATAATAGAGCAAAATCCATAAAAGAGAAGACACCTTTGATCATTATTAGTAAAAAAAATACGAGCACTCATAAAATCATCCAAGGCCAACTTTGAGAGAAAAATTGCCATAGATTCAAAAGACAATCATAAGGCCTTCTTCAGCTATGTTAGAAACCTGGGTGGAAACTCCCAGATATGCTTAGAATTAGTCGATACAAAAATCACTGAACCCACAGACATTGCCAGCATACTGGCAGACAGGTTCAGTGCAAACTTCACCCCCTTCTCCCCCCCAAAAGGAGAGATAACTATCCCAGCGGAGTGCAGCCTCCCAGACATCTCCAATGCGCAGGTGAAAGCTGCTTTCTCTAAAGCTAAAAACACAGCATCAATGGGACCGGATGGTGTCCCCGGCTGTGTGCTACACGAACTCAATGAGGAACTAAACCCGCACATAAGGCAGCTGTTTAATCTTAGCCTTACCACAGGATACGTGCCCAAGGAGTGGCATACGGCAACTGTGGTCCCACTCCACAAAGGCGGTGCCTCTACGGACCCTGGTAATTACCGCCCCATAAGCTTAACAAGCCTGGTCTGCAAAGCTATGGAGAGGATCATAATGGAACTCATAAACAAAGATATAGGGGACTTGCAGACATTGGACCCGACCCAGTTTGGCTTTGTCAAGGGCAGATCATGCCTTTTAAACTTGGTCGACTTCTTCGAAACAGTCACCAAGGCCATTGATGAGGAAAGGCAGTCCATACAGCCTACCTTGACCTTGCAAAAGCTTTCGACACAATACCCCACTCTGGTATTATAGAGAAACTTACCAGCTTAAATGTAAACCCATATATCACAAGATGGGTTGCAAACTGGCTAAAGGACAGAACCCACAGGGTTAGAGTAGCTGGCGCCATGTCAGACTCCAAGCCGGTCACAAGTGGTGTCCCACAGGGCTCAGTCCTTGGCCCCCTGTTGTTCGGCATCTACTTCTCAGAAGTACAGGCAAACATAGGAGGACTATGGCTGACAAAGTTTGCAGATGACTGCAAACTGGGAGCCATAGTGGAAAGTACATCGGACACAGATATCCTTCAGAGGGGTCTCACGGAAACTGATAGCTGGTGCCAGAGCCATGGCCTGAAGTTAAATGCCAAAAAATGTATGGTCATACCCTTCGGGAAAAACGAGGTAACCCCAAGCTACCATATAGGTGGCAATCCACTAAGCACAGAAGAGGTTGTCAGGGACCTGGGGACCCAGGTTGACAGTGGCCTTTCTTTTGACACTCACATTGCTAAAGTGGTTAGAAAAACCTTCTACATTGCCCACCTGATCATGAAGGGATTCACATCCAGATCAAGTGAGGTCATTGTTCCCCTGTACTCTTCACTTATCAGACCAATGATCGAGTACAATGCCCCATTTGGGATGTATCTCACCCGACACCTGCAGCAATTGGAGAGACCCCAAAAGTTCCTCACCAAAAGGATAAAGGGGCTCCAAAATCTGTCATATGCTGCCAGACTGAAGAAACTCCAGCTCTATTCAGTCGCTACCGTCTGCTCAGAGGTGACCTGTGCCTGACATACAAGGCCATGTCCAACCTGGAATTCATGGACATGCTCCACCTCAAAAAATCCAAATCTACCAGATCCACTAGAGCAAGCGACTTAAACCTTAGCACGGATAAAAAGGACATGCTGGAGGGATAGATTTGTCACCCAGAGACTCCCTATGTTGTGGAATAAAATCCCGGTCCATGTGAGGCAGAGCACCTCGCTGGATCTGTTCAAGAGAAATCTTGACCGGTGGATGGGAGATCGTAGGTTTACCCTGGGAATCCTCTCTGTGTCACTGCTGGACAGAGGCACAACAAACTCATGGGCACAGTATTTTTTAACATAAGGGGTGGCGTAAGCCACAAAACTCTGGGCTAGGCTTATAAATGCCTTAGGGCAGATAGCCTAGTATAAACCTATGAACCTATATTTATTAGTTGTATCCAAAATGTAAATTTCCCACATACTCATGACTATATTTGCATATGTATTAGCTACTGATGTTCCCATAGCTCTCCTGACATTTGTTTATAGTATCTATTTCCAAACAAGAACACATCCTCTAGTATTAGTTGCAGTAAGTCGCACATTAGGTCCAATTGTAGATTTTTTAAATTGGCATGGGCCTGAATATATTTCTTAATCATCTCTATTCCGAATATATTCGGAATGCAAATAAATAAGGAATTAACATCATGTAACCAACTAACAGGTGGCTGCTGAATTACATTCATTCCATTCAAACAGTCCCTTTAGAAACTCTGTACTGGTAGATGTATTCAGTACACATTTCAATTCTGATTCTAAGTATTTAGATATAGCATCTTTAGCCCAGCCTCTTGCTGAAACTATTGGGCGTAATGGTGGTCTTAACATGTCCTTATGCATCTTTGGGACTCCATAAATTATTGGGATCACTGTTTTTTCTATATATAAATACTTATATTGTTCAGTAATTGAACAGTTTGCATACAGTTCCTCAAGTTCATTAGCAACTACCTGTTGAATATATATATAATATGTCTTTCTTATAGATGCATAGTCGTTGGTGTTTAGCATAGCTGTCATTGTACTGTCATAGTAATCTTTATCTAAAGCACCTATTCCCCCTCCCCTTGTCTGCTGGTTTTATAATAATTTTGTCATTATGTTGTAAAGACTCTATGGCTTGATATTCCATTTCATTTAAATTTAAAAAAATGTACGATGTTCTTCATCTCACATTGCTGCAGTCCTTACATATGGGTAGTCCGCTGTCCTCGGTCGGCCCGAATACCAAAGTATTAGGCTGACGTCGGTCAAGGCGCTTAAAACTGACATCAGGACGTCAGGGTACAAAAGCGCATGACCGACGTCACATCCTCAGTCTTTTTTGCCGCATGGTCCGATGCAGAAGCAGCGTTGCAAGTGCCGTTCGGCGTTCTGAAATTTTTCGAGTTCGGAGTTTCAGACCGAATCCAAGTTGGCTAAGTACCCGTTGGGAATATTTTGTTTTTTCTTGCCTCAGTGTATTACCGGATGTCAGAAAAAGTGAATAATTGTATTTCTTGTGGGAAACAGATACCGCATAGGGATTATCATTCTTTGTGCATTCCTTGTTTGGGGCCTGAGCACGGCGTAGTGGTGTCGCTTTGTGCTAGGTTTAATAAGCGCACTATTAGCGAAGGTTAGATTGTGCTAGGCTGGTCTTCGGGAAGCGGTGCAATTATAACATGCCGTCGGATACTCCGGCGCCCGCTTCCACGAAGAAGCGCAAAGACAAAGCGGTTAAACCCAGGCAAGATGAGTCGTCCGTTCGGACGCCGGTTCTTTAGAGGCTTCAATGGAACCGGTGGTTCCGATGGAGGCTTCTCTGGAGTCTCAGGGGGAGACCTTGATTTTGCAGGATGTGGCCTCTCAAGAGGCAGGCCAGGCTGAAGGGGCTTCTCAGGTTTCTGTACTCCGGTCCCTTCCCAGGGTGGTTAGGCCCTCTCCTTCTGTTTCCAAGGCTTCTTCCAGAGGCAGGCCAGGTTTAGCTTCTGTTGGTGTCACTCCTAGTTCAGCAGGGTCTGTGCCTAAGAAGCACATGCTTAAAATGGCAGAAGATTTGATTACTCTGATTAGAGGTTCTATGCCCTCCTGATAAGAGGCCTAGGGTGGAGCCAGAGTTGGAAAGTTTTGAACAGGCTTGGATGATTCAGAGTCTTGACTGAAGACTTGCAGGAGTACACTCCTTATTCTGATTCTGATGCAGAAGATTCCACTCCTTCTGCTTCTCCTCCAGAGGATTTTTCTTTTTCAGAGACACTTCATTCTATGAGGGAACATTTTAAGTGGGAAGGTCAGGACTTCTCTGATTCATGAAAAGGCTTAGGGAATTTTTGTTTTACCTCAACATAGGCCCTTAGCTATACCTCCTGTTCTGGATGTTGTGCAAGATGTATTTTCAGAGGCTTCACTTAATCCTGATTCTCTGCCTCCTGCGCCTGTTAAACCGGATAGGTATTACAGGGTGCCTGAGGCTCATAAATATCTCTATAAGAGTCCTAGGGCGGACCCAGAAACTATTAGCCAGGGACCTAAGGGTGTCAGGGCCTCTGTTGTAAAGAATCCGGTTCCTCTAGATAAAGAGGCCAGAGCTTTGGATAGATGGGGAAAGAAGGTCTATACATCTTCTACCTTAGCAATGAGGGCTTTGAATTGCCAGTTTCATATGTTGAAATATCAGAATTTTCTTCTTTCTCAATTGAAATCTAAGGTGGATGCTCTGGCAGAAGGCATTGAGTGTAAAGAATTACAAGATTTGGTGCATGTCTCTGAACAGGTGGGTAAGCATTCTTTACAGTGTGGTTTTGATGCTTTGCAGGCCTCTTCTAGGGTGGCTGCCACTGGTTCAGTTCTTCGCAGGCACGCCTGGCTTAAGGATCAGAATTTATCTGACCATGTTAAGACAAGGATTTTGGATGCTCCTTTGCAGTCTGAAGTGTTGTTTGGTCCACCTGTGGAGTCAGTCTTGAAGACAAGGCTAAGTCTATGCAGACTGTTAAAGATTTTTTGCAAGTTCAGCCTCCGAAGTTTAGTAGAAATTGGCCTGCTAAGGGGTGGACGTATCCTTCTGATTCTCAGTCTAGGGGTAGATCTAGACGTGGTAGGGGCAGGGCTCAGAGTTCCTTCAGACCTAGAACATGGAGTTCACCTGCACAATCTTCGAGTGAGGGCAGGGGCCAGTCCTTTCGTAAACAGGCCCAATGACCTACTGTTTCAGCTGCCAGATCCTTCTTGCCTGGCAGCACCTTTGGGAGGACGGTTGGCACTCTTCAAGGAAAATTGGATTTTAATTACCCAGGACAAATGGGTGTTGGATATCATACACCAAGGTTACAAGTTTTATTTCCATACCTTGCCTCCTTTCAAAGGCATGCCAGACGTTCCTCCTCAGCAAAGACTAGAGGCTCACAAACAGATTTCTCTACTACTTCAAATAGGAGCTATACAACCGGTCCCTCTGCCAGAAGTGGGCCTAGGATTTTATTCTCGCCTGTTTCTAGTACCGAAGAATGGGAACACGTGGAGACCAATTTTGGATTTATCTATCCTCAACACATATCTGGACATTCCCAAGTTCAAAATGTTGACGTTACAACAGCTTTTACCTCTGCTGGGCAAAGATCACTGGATGGTGACTCTGGATCTCAAGGAGGCTTACCTTCATGTTCCTATCAGGCCCAGTTGCAGGAAGTATCTGCGTTTTCGGGCTGGGACTTTTCATTATCAGTTATCTGCATTGCCCTTTGGCTTATCTACTGCCCAGAGTGTTCACAAAGGTTCTGGCTCCAGTGATAGCTTTCTTCAGGCTAAGAGGAATACAAATCTATCCTTATTTGGACGATTGCCTGATTCTGGCTCAAGGAAAGGACGAACTTCTTCATCATTTACAGTATGTGATGGCAGTGTTAAGATGCCTAGGGTATTCTGTGAGGGAAATAAAGTCCAGTCTAGTACCCTCTCAGGACATGTGCTTTCTGGGTGTGAGACTGAATACAGCATCCCAGATGGCCTTTTTGACCCCGGACAAACAAAAGAATCTTTCTCTTTATTTCCATCAATTGTCTCGTCAGTCCAGGCTGACTGCAAGGACAGTCCTTCAAGCCTTGGGGTTCATGGCATCTTGTATTCTGGTACTTCCCAATGCCAAACTGCATATGAGGAAGCTACAATGGTATCTCAAAAATGTATGGACCTTAACACTGCCAAGATATGGACACTGTCATTCAGATAATACCTTGCATTCAAAAGGAATTTTGTGGTGGGCTCAGGAATGTCACCTAAACAAGGGACTCTCTGTGACCCGACCAGAGGCGAGTCAGATTCTAACGACAGATGCCTCAGACAAAGCTTGGGGAGCTCATCTAAATGGAAAATGGGTACAAGACACGTGGCCTGCCAGACTTCAACATTTACATATCAACTTGAAGGAGATGTTAGCAGTCCAATTTGCATTGATAGCTTTCAAGGATTTACTTCTTCCAGGGCAGGTGTTGATTCAAACAGACAACACAACTGTCATGTGGTACATCAACAAGCAAGGGGACTCATTCTTACCCTCTATGCAGACAAGCAATGATTTTGTGGGAGACTGCTCTCAGTTTGCAGCTACATCTTCAGGCAAGGTTTCTGCCAGGAGCACAGAACTCCTTAGCAGATGTGTTGAGCAGACAAATCATGGATCCCCACGAGTGGAAATTGGATCCTCATGTATTTCAAAAATTGACAGTGTTATGGGGAACTCCAGACATAGATCTGTTCGCTTCTCCACTAAATTACCAGTTGCCAAAGTTTTGCACGAAAAGGTTTCATCCCACAGCTTGGAAAGTGGATGCTCTCTCATTCAATTGGAGCAATCTTCACGTGTATGCCTTTCCACCACTGCCTCTCCTCCCAAAGGTACTCCTGAAGGTCAGACAGGATAAGCCAACCATGATTTTAATAGCTCCGGATTGGCCTCGACAGCGCTGGTACCCGTTACTGAGAAGTCTGGTACGGGAGCCTCCATGGCCTTTGCCTTCGATTCCACACCTGCTGTCTCAGGAGAACAGTCACCTACTCAATGTCAAACTTCAGTCTCTGCATCTAACAGCCTGGCATATTCTGTTTTAAACCCTGAAGGGCCTCAGCTTCCACAACAAGTTTTGAATGTTATTTTGGAGGCCAGAAGGCCTAGTACAAGGAAAGTTTACGCAGATAAATGGAGGAGATTTTTAATTTGGAGTACAGCAAAGGACTTTGATGTTTCTAAACCTAATTTAAGTGTTGCTCTTCAATACCTTACTGAGTTATTGGACAAAGGTTTGTCCTTCTCCTCTATAAAGGTTCATGCTGCAGCAATTTCTGCTCACTATGACTGTGACCCACCATTATTTTCTCATCCTTTGTATAAGCAATTCCTTAGAGGGGCAAAGAATATAAGACCCCCACGTAGAGCTCCTACTCCTGCTTGGGATCTCAATTTTGTGTTGGAGAAACTCACTCTACAACCTTTTGAGCCTGCAGCTACTGCCGAGTTGAAATATTTATCATGGAAGACTGCTTTTTGTTGGCCATTACCTCTGCGAAGGGTTTCTGAATTACAGGCCCTTATGGCGGTTGAGCCTTTCTTAATTTTCCACAAGGATAGGGTATCTTTGCGTACTAATCCTTCCTTTATGCCTAAAGTGGTTTCTAGTGTGGCTTTAAACCAAACTATTCATTTGCCTACTTTTTATGCAAACCCCCAAAATAAAGGGGAAAAGATTTTGCACACTTTGGATATACACAGACAGTTGCGATATTATTTGAGCAGAACTAAAGGGTTCAGGCAGTCTCAGCAGTTATTTGTTTCATTTGCTTTGGGTTCTCAGGGCAAACTTGTTTCAAAACAAACTATTTCTAAGTGGATTGGTTTTTGTATTGCTTTCTGTTATTCCCATCATGGTAAGGAGATTCCAGCTGGGATTAGGCCTCATTCCACTAGGGCTACTGCCACTTCTACAGCTTTTTTAAGGGGGGTGGCTACTAAAGATATTTTGGAGGCAGCTACTTGGAGTTCAGTGCATACTTTCTCTAAGCATTACCACCTTCCACTTTACTCTAAATCTAGGGCTGGATTTGCCACTGCAATTTTACAGGGCATTTTGGCAGCTCCTAATGCTTTATAGTTTTGCCATCCTCCCTTACCTCTGCTTTGGGATTCTACCCATATGTAAGGACTGCAGCAATGTGAGATGAAGAACATAGTACAGTTTTGTACCTACCATAAATGTAGATGTTCGAAGATCCACATTGCTGCAGTCCAATTTTCCCTCCCTCCTTCCCCTCTGTAGTTTGAGATGGTTGTGTAGTTTGGGTTGTAAATATTGTAAATATGGTTAGTGCAGGGGTGGTTGGTTGTTCTTTGCTGTTTTTTGGCTTTGGCCTTTCTTTTTAGGGCCTTCTGACATCTGGGGCAAGAAAAGACTGAGGATGTGACGTCGGTCATGCGCTTTTGTACCCTGACGTCCTGATGTCAGTTTTAAGCGCCTTGACCGACGTCAGCCTAATACTTTGGTATTCGGGCCGACCGAGGACAGCGGACTACCCATATGTAAGGACTGCAGCAATGTGGATCTTCGAACATCTACATTTATGGTAGGTACAAAACTGTACTTTTCTCATTAAAAAATTCATAAATGTCCTTTTCAACCATTTTTTCAAACGTATTATACAAGGCGACTGACTCTAGGGCCATCCTAGAAGCATCTACCTGGTTTTCTATACATAAATTTACTAAACTTTACAAAGTGGGTTTCTTTTCTAAATCAGTCCTCTCTGGGTTACTAAACAGTTCTATTTCTTATTCAACCACCCTTCACACACAAGCTTTGAGAATCGCCCAAAGATGTTCATCGTGTTTCACTGTTGCAGTCATTACTCTTGGGTTATCCTGCTGGTAGGCTACCCTCGGTTGGCCAGAATTCCAAAGTCTAGGTCCAGCGTCGGTTGCAGTCGCCTCTTCCCTGACGTCAGTGCGTCAGGGGTATAAAAGATGCAGCCGATGCCATTTTCTTCAGTCTTTCTTGCCGCGTGGTGCCCGAAGCAAAAGCAGTTCGCAAGTGCCGGTCGGCCGACTTCTGATATTTTCAAATCCGAATTTCAGAACCGAAGTCTTCATTAAAGCTAAGTACCCCGTTGGGGAAACTTTTTTCTTGTTCCAGACAGAGTCAGAAAAAGTTAACAATTGTATTTCTTGTGGGAAGCAAATACCTCACAAGAATTTTCACTCTTACTGTATTCCTTGCCGAGGCCCTGATCACAAGGTTGTTAGCTGTCGGTTTTGTGCTAGATTTAACCAACGCACTATTAAGCGTCAGTTCGATTTTGCATTTCACTACTTTGGCCGAAAATTTAATTATATAATGCTGTCGGAACAGCCGACGACCGGAGTTTACAAAAAATGCAAGGACAAGGAAAGGATAGGCATCCAAGGTCCAAAACCGACAAGGCCTCTGCTAGGCCAGTCGCCGGCTCTCAGTGAGGTGCTTTCGCAGCCCCTGGTGTCCGCTACCTCAGAGCCACAGGCCGCTGGAGCCGACTGGGCCTCTGGATACTCAAGGTATTGGACACTCGTAAATCATTCCCTCAGATGGGTCCGGAGCCGCTGAGCAGGCATCGGCTTCTGAGAGTGTCTTCAGACCTACACAACTATATATTAAGCCATCTTCAGCTTCAAAGACTAAAGCAGCTCTAAAGACAAAGAAACAAGTAGAGCATTCTCCTACTCAGTGTACCATGCCTAAAAAACAGATGCTCAAAATGGCTGAAGACCTAATTACTTTGATCAGGGGCTCCCATCCCCAACCTGATAAGAGGCCTAGGCAAGAGACAGAGTATTATTCTTCTGATCAGGTTTCTGTTTCCTCTGATTCCTCTTCTGAACAGGATTATTCCATGCTTCCCTATGAGGACTCTGATGCTAAAGAATCTATTCCTTCAGCCTCTCCTCCTGAGGATTATTCTTTTGGGGAAACCCTGCATACCATGAGGGAGCATTTCCACTGGGAGAGCCAGGACTATTCTGAATCTAAGAAAAGGCTCAGAGACTTTCTGCTACTTCCTCAGCGCAGACCCCTTGCTATTCCACCTGTTTTAGACACTGTAGATGTTGTTTTTAGAATCCGGCCTGTCCCCCTGACTCTCTACCCCCTGCACCTGCTAAGCCAGACAGTTACTATAGGGTTCCGGATTCTCATAAATTCCTATATAAAACCCTGCTGCTGATCCAGAAACTATATCTCAGGGTCCCAAAGTGGTTAAAGCCTCCACTGCAAAAAACCCTGTCCCCTCTGATAGGGATTCTAGGGCTCTAGCCAGATGGGGGAAAAAAGTATATACTTCTGCTACCTTGGCTGTAAGGGCTTTAAATTGTCAGTTTCATATGCTTAAATATCAGCAATATTTAATGTCACTGCTTAAACAAGTGGGAAAGCATACTTTACAATGTGGTTATGATTCACTGGAGGCCTCGTGCAGAGCCGCTGTCGCAGGTTCTGTTATTAGAAGGCATGCTTGGTTAAAGGAACAGAATCTGCCTGATCATGTTAAAGCAAAATTATTAGATGCACCATTGCAGCATGATACTTTGGTACTAAAGCAGAAGAGGTTTTGAAAAAAAAATGGAAGATCAAGCAAAATCCATGCAGACAGTCAAGGATTTCTTACAGGTAGAGCCACCCAGGCTTAGCAGGAACTGGCCTTCTAAAAATTGGTCCTTTCCAGTGTCAGACAGACCACAAAGAGGCAGATACAGGCGTCCTAGAGACAGATCTCAGCCCCAAGGCTCATACAGGCCTAAACAATGGGGTGCTCCTACCTCCAAAAGCGGAGAAGACAAATCACAACCTTACAGGAAACAGTCCCAATGACTTTCATCTGCCAGATCCAAGCACTTTTATTTTGGCAGCCCCCCCCGTAGGGGGAAAACTAGCACTTTTTTCATCAAACTGGCAAATAATTGCCCAAGACAAATGGGTCCTGAACATAGTGTCCCAAGGCTACAGGTTCCATTTTCACACTCTACCAAGGTCAAAAGGTATGCCAGACCTGCCACACAGTCAATGGGCAGAGGTGCAAAAACTAATTACAGCCCTCATGGACATAAGGGCCATTCAGCAAGTACCACAACAAAAGCAGTGGCAAGGATTTTACTCCAGACTTTTCCTAGTACCCAGGAAGGACAGAACCTGGAGGCCAATACTGGATCTGTCTATATTAAATACGTTTCTGGAAGTTCCAAAATTCAAGATGTTGACTCTACAGCAGCTACTGCCCTTGCTGGGCAAGAAGGCTTGGCTCGTAACTTTGGACCTAAAAGAGGCATATCTGCATGTCCCAGTCAGACAATCTTGCAGAAGATACCTCAGATTCATAGCTGGCTCAATACACTATCAATTCTCTGCACTGCCTTTGGCTTATCTACTGCGCCCAGGGTCTTCACAAAGTGCCTGGTACCAGTAATTGCATTTTGCAGACAGAGGAATTCAAATATATCCCTACTTGGACAACTGCCTAATTCAAGCGGAGAACAAAGACATTCTTCTAAAGCATCTGGCGTTTGTAAAAAGATTACTAACTGGCCTAGGGTACACAGTAAACGCAAATAAATCAAAACTAGTGCCCTCTCGAGATAATATTCCTGGGTGCAAGCTTAAATACAACTGCCCAGATGGCTTATCTCATGCCAGACAAACAAAAGCAACTGACTTCTTACTTCAAGAAATTGGCAACAAAAACCCACTTATCTGCAAGGAAAATCCTGCATGCCCTGGGTTTCATGGCATCCTGCATTCTACTAATTCCATATGCCAGACTGCATATGACGAAATTACAATGCTACCTAAAAAGTGTTTGGACTCAGCATTGCCATAGCCTGGAGACAGTAATTGCACTCATTCCCTGCCTGCAACAGTTTCGATGGTGGGCAGAAGCCTGTCACCACAACAAGGGTCTGACATTCAGTTTACCCAAAGCCAGACAGACACTGACAATGGATGCATCGGATTATGCCTGGGGGGC
The DNA here is from genome assembly GCF_019279795.1 of Protopterus annectens. Taxonomy (NCBI): domain Eukaryota; kingdom Metazoa; phylum Chordata; order Ceratodontiformes; family Protopteridae; genus Protopterus; species Protopterus annectens. The sequence goes on from NC_056746.1 coordinate 483,228,573, forward strand.
CATATGGCAGGAAAATGTATTCAGGGCACATGGCCTGCAAACCAGATGCATCTTCACATCAATCAAAAAGAGATGCTAGCTGTTCAAAATGCCCTGACAGCTTTCAAGGACCTGCTTCATCTGGGACAACTACTGATAAAGACCGACAATACTACGGTCATGTGGTACATAAATAGGGAGGTACACATTCCTACCCTCTCTGCAACAATGACCTTATGGGACACAGCATTGGCTTTTCAAATTCACCTGCAAGCACAGTTCCTGCCAGGGCAAACATACTCTGGCAGACGAACTAAGCAGAAACCTCATGTATCCCCACGAATGGAAACTGGATCCACAAGTCTTCAGCATGATAATAAGGAAATGGGGATGCCCAGACCTAGATCTATTTGCCTCCCCTCACAACTGCCAATTGCAGAGATTTTGCACAAGGATTTATCACAAGCAAGCATGGAAAGTGGACGCCCTATCCTTTAGCTGGAAAAATCTAACAGTATATGCCTTTCCTCCACTGCCTCTCCTTCCCAGGGTTACTCCTAAAAGTCAAACAAGAGAAGCCAAAAATGATACTGATTGCACCAGACTGGCCACGCCAGCACTGGTACCCAGCCCTAAAGAGCTTGTCTCAAGGCCCAGCATGGATATTGCCTCAAACTTCTCACTTGCTGACCCAACAAAACAATCGGATCCTGCACAGCCAAATCAGGACCTTAAATCTGGCAGCATGGCAGATAATATAACCATGCAGAACACTCCTCTTTCAAAAGCTGTTATGGATGTTATCTTGGAGACAAGGAGGCTCAGTACCAGAAAATCGTATGCAGAAAAATGGAAGAGATTCTGTGCCTGGAACCAGGAACAAGGCATTGACACCTGTGTACCAAATATACCTCAGATTTTACAATACCTAACTGAGATGCTGAACAAAGGCCTTTCTTTCTCGTCAATTAAGATTCATGCCTCTGCCATTTCAGCCCATTACAATACAGAGCCACCTATTTTTTCTCATCCTTTAATAAGGCAGTACCTCAGAGGGGCCAAAAACATTAGGCCTGCAAGGAGAGCACCAATTCCGGCCTGGGACCTAAATTATGTTTTGGAAAAACTCACACTGCCTCCTTTCGAGCCATCTCCAGCAGCAGATATAAAATTTTTATCCTGGAAAACAGCTCATCTCCTAGCCATAACCCCTCTGCAAGGCGAGTCAGAGTTATAAGCACTCATGGCTGTGGAACCTTTTATCATTTTTCATCCAGACAGGGTTTCTCTGAGGACAAACCCTACATTCATGCCTAAGGTGGTATCCAGTGTGGCCCTCAACCAAACCATTCACTTGCCTACCTTTTATCCAAATCCACAGAACAAGGGTGAGAAAATTCTGCATTCTTTGGACATACACAGGCAGTTATGTTTCTACTTGGAAAGAACTAAAGCTTTCAGAAAAACTGAGCAACTTATAGTGTCATATGCTGCAGCATCACAAGGAAAGGCTATCTCAAAACAGACTATTTCTAAATGGATAGGCCATTGCATCTGTTTCTGCTATTTTCAACATGGCAAATCAGTGCCTAAGGGCATTAGGCCTCATTCCACCAGAGCAGGCTGTGCCACTGCAGTTCCGCAGGGCCTCATAGCCTCTCCTAATCCTCTTTAGCCCAGCCACCCATCCTCAGCTTTGGGATTCAACCCAAGAGTAATGACTGCAACAGTGAAACACGATGAACATAGTACAGTTGTGTCCGTACCATAAATGTAGATGTTAGAGTGTATTCACTGTTGCAGTCCAGGTTACCCACCATCCCCCTTCTCTTTGCTGGGACTTTTCTGCATTTCTCTATCCTATACAACCTATTTGGTGTATTTGCTTGTAGACAAAGGGAATGTTATTTTTGTACATGTATTTTTATTGGCATATTTTTTCAGCCTACCAATTTGGGGGCACCTGACATCTGGGGCAAGAAAAACTGAAGAAAATGGCGTGGACTGCATCTTTTATACCCCTGGCGCACTGACGTCAGGGAAGAGGCGACTGCAACCGACGCTGGACCTAGACTTTGAAATTCTGGCCGATCGAGGGTAGCCTGCCAGCAGGATAACCCAAGAGTAATGACTGCAACAGTGAATACACTCTAACATCTACATTTATGGTAGGTAACAACTGTACTTTTGGAATCCTGCAACAGTGATCTAAGGAAGGACATAATACAGTTGTATAAGAGCATACCATAGTAGTAGGTATCCTAGTATTCTTTTCACCCTACCTCCCCTCGTCTCATAGTCTTCCTTCATTTTCTTCATGGACAGAGGGGAACCACTGTTTTTCTGCCTCTCTCCTCTTAGCTGACTCACTTCACTTTCTTGCTCACACCTGTGCAGCCTTTCTGGCTTGGAGGTAGTCTGAGGATTTATGCTCATAATCCACTTATGTACCATTGTGCTCATGGCCTTGGGTCATACATCAGAAATATGGCTCTCTGGAAGGTTGTTGCTTTGGTACCCTGGCCAGAAGTCCAGGTTAATTGAGGAGATAACTCAACAGTTTGGAATACATCAGTAGGAAATCTACTATTAAGGCAAGTTCTTACACAACTGAGGTAAAGCCAGCATTCTCATTTTCAGGAAGTCAAAACGATAGGAAGAACAGAAATAATGGCTCTTGCAGGCTGTTAACTTTTAGAACAAAGTTATGACTATAGAGTTAGCTTATTAAAGAGGTGAGTGGCACAGGTAGGTTTGCCCTATTGCAAGTAGTACCTTTTAGAAAGTTGGTTTTACTTTCAGGTGTGTGGGGGTGTATTTGTTGTTTTTGAGTTTGACTTTGATTTCCTTTATTTCTACTAAATTTTTATCTCGTTTACTTTGGTGATGCTATGATTTCACATTTGTAGATTTCATATATATATATATATATATATATATATATATATTCATACATATATATATATATATATTTATATTCATACATATATTGTGTTTTTTTTTTTTTTTACATGAATGTAGTATTGACCTAGCACTATAGAAAATTAGTCATATTAGTCCATCCTGAGTTGGTTTTAATTGACTGAGTGATACTTGGGCTAAAAAGACAAAAACAGTTTATGCTGTGTGCATCTATTATTTTATTAAAGCCTTTGACTCAGACCCTTATTTAGGGGTATGAGAGACCAGCTAAAGGAAGTTGGAGGCAAGAAGACTAGATAGAAGGGTGGTAGAATTGCAGGAAGCAAAAATAGTTGGTGGGGCATCCTCTCAAAGGAGAGAGAAGTGGTTAGTGGGTTCTGCAAGGTTCAGTCCTGGGACTAGTGATTTTTGGTGTCAAGCCTCTTGAGAGATTGAGAATGGGATTCACCTATTTTCAGATAACACTTGAGAAAAAGGAGCAAAGAAGGGTGGGATGCAAACCTTCAATGAAGTGCCCTGTAGGATTTAATGTGCCAGGTAATTCCAACATGGAATATCCCTTGGGAGCAGTGACCCTAAAAAACATACATGGGGGGGGGGGGGACTTCAGTATTCACAGCAGAAGTAAACCACCTGCAAAGTGAAACGGTGGTATCTTTTTATGGGAGTCGACTTCAGGAGAAGAGAGGTTATACTACCTCTTCTTAGAGCCCAGGTTAAACAAACTACAGAGTGGAGGACTGTCATGGTGCCCATTGCAAGGGATAAAGATGTCAAGCTAGTTAAGAGGTTAAAAAATGAGAATAGTAAAGGAAGTAGAGGACAAGCAATATGAAGAGATGTCAAATCACTTCTCACTGAAAAACTGTGAAAGGGCAGTTGTGATGCTGAATAAACGAACAATTTAGCAACATGTTTGCATACAGCTCAAGAAAAAAAGACAAATGGAGTAAGACTACCAGATTAAGGGCATGAAGGTCGATTCAAACTGAACAATAAAAAGATGTTTCCTGAGAAGGGCAGTGGCTAAATGGACAGTTGCATGAAAGGTTAATTGACTAACTCCACAGAGTTCTTCATGGAGGTCTGAGTTGGAGTAGTGTAGGAAAAAGGAGCATAGGAGTGACAGTTGAAAGATGCTAGTTTCACAGATAGGTTGTACTAGATAGATGAGTTTGCTGTGTTGTGAAATGGATGCCTCCTCCTCCCTCCCATCTGCTGTCCCCCACCCCATCTACTCTTGACATATTTCCAGCTTTGTACTTTACTGTAACTTGTATGTTCCCAGTGTACTTTCAGTATGCATTCATAAGAGTAAGTACTGTATCTACTGTCTAGCAGCTGTATTTCTGTCTGTCATGATCTACAATGGTTTTGACTGTTTCTTTAGAAAATGTAAACTTCTCCCTATTCTACGCTATTTATGATGGTAAGCATAGTTGTGATTTTAATTTTTCTGTTTTATAATTATTTCATTTTCAGTATTTGAGATCTTAAATGTCTTCAGCTGTGTTTCAGTATAATTTAATTCAAATACTGTACAGTATGATTCCTTTATTCATTTATGACTGTAAACCTGCATCACAGTCCCATTCAGTATTGCAGACTATGTATAAGCTTTTTATCTTTAGCCCGAGCCATGGCTGAAAAGGATCCAAGGGCCAAGCCCATCTACTTGGTCAAGTAATTCAAATAAATGATAAATATGTGCTTATATACTCTGTATCTTTTTTAAAGTGTATAATGTTTGCTCTGTGTTGTCATCTTTGATTTCACATGACTTTTTAGTTATGCACATAGGTTCATAGGTAAGTACTAGGCTATCTGCCCGAGGGCATATGTAAGCCTAGCCACAATGTGTTGACTTTCGCCTCCCCCTTAGATTAGCTCCCTGTGCCTCCGTCCAGCAGAGCCATTAGTTCCCTGTGCCTCTGTCCAGCAGAGCCACTGCAGTGATCCTCGGGGTACATTTTCTGTTTCCCATCCACTCGTCAAGGTTTCTCTTTAATGTTAGTGAGGGGCTCTGCCTAATGTAGATTGGAATCCTGTTCCAAAGCATGGGGGAGTCTCTGGGACAGAAATCTATCCCTCCAGCAAGTCCTATTTATTGTTATGGTGAAGTTTAGATCCCTAGAGCGTGTGGCTTTTGGGGATTTGTTTTTTTTTTTTTTTTAGGTGGAGCATGTCTATCAGTTCTGGGTTGGACATGGCCTTGTATGTCAGGCAGAGATCACCTCTGAGTAGGCGGTATGCAACCGAGTACAGCTGGAGTTTCTTCAGTCGGGCTGCATAAGGGCATCTGTTTGAGGCCAGTAATCCTCTTGGTGATGTACTTCTGTGGTCTTTCCAGCTGTTGCAGGTGTTTTGTAAGGTACATCCCAAATGGGGCATTGTACTCTGATGGGTCTGATGAGTAGAGGGGCACAATAGTCTTTTTTGTTCTAGATGCGAACTCTTTTGTGAATAGGTGAGCCACATAGGATTTTCTAACTACCTTGGCAATATGATTATCAAAGGAGAAATCCCTTATTGCATTTTCTCTATTTAGGGGACTACCGCATATGTGGTAGTTCGCGGGTGCTTTGTTTTTTCCAAAGGGGATGACTATGCACTTTTTGGCATTTAGCTTGAAGCCATGATTTTGACACCAGGTGTCCGTCTCAGTGAGACCTTTCTGGAGGATGTCTGTATCAGCAGGAGAGTCTGTTATGCCCCCCAGTTTGCAGTCGTCTGCGAACTTGGTCAGCCATAGTCCTCCAGTGCCTGCCTGTACCTCTGAGAAGAATATACCGAATAGGAGGGGTCCCAGGACTGAGCCCTGGGGGACGCCACTTGTAACTGGTTTAGAGTCGGACCTAGAGCCTGTAACTCTCACCGTGTGGGTTCTATCCGTGAGCCAATTGGCAACCCATCTCATGACATAGGGGTTTTTGTTCAGGCTGGTGAGCTTGTCTATAATACCAGAATGGGGAATGGTGTCGAAAGCCTTTGCGATGTCTAATTAGGCTGTGTGGACCTCCTTCCCCTTGTCTAAAGCTTTGGTAACTGTCTCAAAGAAGTCCACCAGGTTTAGGAGGCATGATCTGCCCTTAACAAAGCCAAACTGGGTAGGGTCCAATGTTTGGAGGTTCCCAATGTCTCTGTTAATGAGTTCCATGATGGTGCGCTCCAAAGCCTTGCAGAGCAGGCTCGTCAGGCTTATAGGGCGATAGTTCCTGGGGGTCCGTTGCGGCTCCACCTTTGTGGAGCGGGATAACTGTTCCTGCGCTCCACTCTATAGGTACGTAGCCTGTAGAGAGGCGGAGTTTGAACAGTGTGTTTAGGTGAGAGGGGTTAGTTCATTTTGGAGTTCGTGTAAGACACAGCCTGGGACACCGTCCGATCCCATTGAAGTTGTGTTTTTTTGGCTTTGGATAGGGCTCTTTTAAACTTTGTGTCAGTGATTGCTGGGGCTCTACATTCTTCTGGTATGGTTATCGGCCCTTTAGGGGGTGAGAGGGGAGTGAAGTTTGCACTAAACCTGTCTGCCAGAATGTTGGCAATATTAGTCGGTTCAATGTATTTTGTGCCATTCTGCACTAACTCTGAGCAGATCTGAGAGTTTCCACTTAGGTTCTTGACATAGCTAAAGAACGCTTTGTGGTTATTTTTGGAGTTCTTGGCAATTTTTCTTTCAAAGCTAGCCTTGGATGATTTTATGAGGGATCGTAGTTTCTTGCTGATACTGATCAGGGATGTCTTTCCTTCTTGGGATTTTGCTCTTTTCTGTAGTAGTTTCCTCCTTCTATTGTATAACTTGTTTATGGCAGGGAGCCTCCAGACTGGTTTCCTTTTCTTGGAGGAGTGAGTCTTGATTTTGCTTGGGATAGCACGATCCATGCATTCTTGCAGGTGCTCAGAGTGCCTTTGTAAGGGATTCAGCAGCTTGGACTGAGTTGCCCTTTAGCATGGGGGGCTGTGAACCTTTCCACCTCAGTCTTAAGTAACGTGAAGTTTGCTTTTGAAAAATTTTTCACAGTGGTTTCCTTGATTGGGGGTGGGGGCAGAATGTGTTTATCCAGAGTGATTAGTCTACGGTCTGATCTAACCAGCGAGGGGTTGACCTCCGGTGTAGAACACCGGTCGCCCATGTTGGTGATGACCAGGTCCAATATGTCCTCACCTCTGGTGGGGGTGTTGACCAGTTGATCCAAGGCTTTCGAGTTTATAAATTCTAGGAAGCGTTGGGCAAGGGAGTTAGTACTGGAATAGTTCTCCCAGTTAATGTTTGGGTAATTGAAATCACCCAACATTAGGGCATTTGGTAGGACCTTCATATTTTCCAGCGTCTCCAGAAACGTGGATTGGGGGACCTGGGTCATGGTGGGTGATCTGTAGCAAGCTACAATTTGAATTGCAGTTTTGCCCGTTGTTAGTTGCACATGGATGATCTCCGAGGCATTGTGCTGCGCCACTAACCAGGAGGTGTGGGTATCCTTGATGAATATGGATACACCCCTGCCTTTTGTGTTTTGGTCTGGGTTCTGTGGCCGAAAAGTATGGTATGAGTTATAGCCTGGTAGTGCTGGGGTGCTCTCTGGACCCTTAAACAAGGTTTCTGTTACTGCACAGATATCTATGTTCTCCATACTGAAGAATGCCTTGAGTGCATGCATTTTGAGGTTTAGACTTCTGGCGTTGAGTAGCATTACGCTTAGTTTTTGGTTACTTGTGCTATTTACGGTGGTGGGTTTGTCTTTTGAGCCTTGCCTAAAAAAGGCACTATGGGGGCGGCAAAAGCCTTGGCCAGGATTCGAAAGCCTAAGGGTGACAAGTGCAAGCCATCTCTTGCGAAGCAATGTGGCCTGTCGAGCATGTCATCCCAGGCGGACAGATACTGGATCCCCTTTGAATGACACCAGAAACTTAGCCAATTGTTGAAATTGATCATTTTTTCTTTATACTGTGGCATCATTCTTGGTGAGGGCAGGATGCTACTCAGGGTCATACCGGCTTGGGCAAAGTGATCAGAGAGCTTCTTCCATGTGTCTTTTCGTGTAGTCCAGGGAGGTACATCTCAGATCATTCACACCAGCATGGACAATGAGTCGTATTTGTACTTGTTCTGGAGCGACCTGAGTGCTTGTGTTATGTGACGGATCCTGGCGCTTGACAGGCAGCTTAACTGTAACCTTCTTTTTGTCCAGCCTAGTTAGTGGGACATCAGTGTGCCTGACTATAGAGTCTCCTATTACTAGTGTGTTGGGTATATTATTTTGCCTTAAGGGCTGTGATTGCATGGCACACTGATTATGTGAAGTATGTGTTTCATGGTTTGTGATGGGATGTGGAGGTTGCTTGGGTGTCTGCTTTGGGAGGTCTCTGTTGCTTTTGCAGTTTTTTTATTTAGAGCCTAAAGACATGCTTCTGGAGCATATCTCCCCAGGCCTTTGCTGAAAACAGGATCTGTGGAACCTAGTCAGACTTTCCCGGTCAACAAATGTTAAATAAAAATAAAAATAAAATAAATAAGAGCCTCTGAGTATGTTTTCGTGTATTTGTGTGTTGTTTGCCTGTGTTGGTTTAGTAGGTCTATGTGAGACTGGTGGCGTGTTGCAAGTATTTTCCTTCTCTTGACTGTCAGTTCCAGTCTTGGGTTGTGAGAGCTTTGCCTCCAGTTTGGCTGTATAATTGCATCTCTCGCATATATTAGTTTTGGTGGTAGGAGGAGAGGGTTGTCTGTGTACATGAGGCAGTTGTAACATTGCCTCAAAATGCTCAGATTCAACAGTTGGACTGGAGAGTACACCTGAAACTGCCCTTTGGACATGCCTGAATAGGTAAAGTGAGCTGTTTTACTGATTGGCTGGTAGGGGCGAATAGAGAGCCTTGTCGTCCTGGACAGTATGGGGGGGGGGGGTCTAGTGCTATGGTTAATTAGTGCTTGCTATGAGTTTTGAGCAAGTGCTGGGCTGTGAAATTAATGGTTTGAGTGCTTAAGTTGAACGTTTGTCTAGTTCCATGGGAAAAATTGAAGAGTAGACTTCGTGGAGCCGAGAATAGTTTAACCCTAGCTAACCGGCGCTGCCCAGTACGCAAAACCGCGCAAGTGCCGTTTTTATAGCGGGGAAATGAGAGAGAGAAATTAGCTCAAAATGGCCAATAAACTACTAACTTCTGGGCTGAAACCACTCCTCCAGGCTAGGAGTGCTAGAACAGAGAAACTTCCTTCTATCCAAGTAAGGTGTGAGCAACACAGAAACTTGTAACACAGCCCTGAATTCAGCGAGAACCTGAAAATTGGACTATACTAGTTCAGAAAGGTGGGAAACAAGTATATTTTTTCTTTTTTTTCAGAAAATAAAGCAGATACAATAAAAAGAACAGAATAAATGCACAGAAATGGCTATCGCACTTCAGTGTGTAGCCTATAGCAGTTAGACAGATTAAACGCAAAAATGACTTGGTTCAAGTGCAGGCAGCAAATAAGTACAATATGTAGTAGAAACAAGCTTTTTAAATCATAGAGGCCGTAAAAAGTTGGCATTTTAGGTGGAATTAGACAGCAAGAAAATACAGAAAAATTATACTTAATCATTCCAAATTCTCTCTGCTGCTGTAGAACCCTGCGGGACACCTGGCAGGCACTCGCTGAGCTGAATACAAGCACAAAAAAACACACAAATGCGTTTTTTATAGCAGGGAAATGAAAGAGAGAAATTAGCCCAAAATGGCCAATAAACTACTAACCTCTGGGCTACAGCAAACAAGGCACACATTTCAGAAAGAAACAGTTCAAATAAGCAGGCACAATACGCCTTTAACCAGAAATTCCCAGCTCAGAAGGGCAGGATCTAGCCTCTCTTCCCACAAGAGTGCAGACCACAAACCTTTAATGTAAACTAACTGGCCTGAAGCCCAAGTGCTTAAACCAGAACTAATGTGCTTGTAGAATAACAGACACTGAGCCTTCAATCAGCAATTCCCAACTTAGAAGGATGTAAGCTACCTGTCCTGCCACAACAATGCAGTCCACAAACCTTAATGTAAAACAACTGGTCTGAAGCCCAAGTGCTTAAACCAAAAGGCTTAGAATAACAGTTACAATTGAATCAGGCTACTACCAAGCAGTAATAACTGCAGGATAATAATACAACTGAGTACTTTTAAGAAGAAGCACAAGCAAAATAAGGTCATAAAGTGGAAAGAAACACAATTACAGTAAAAACAGATGAATAAAGTGCAATTTTTTTATATAACAATAGAAAACGAGCAAACTGATTTAAACAAATTACCCAATTAACCAGTAAAAAAAAACTCAGAACTGAGCCCTGTTCCAGCAGTCTTCAATCAGACAAGTTCTAACCGCACACTCCTGCCACTAGGGTGCAGGGGAACTCTCTCCAAAAAAGATGGCTTGGATTAGAGCTCAAGTTATACAGACAAAGCTAGATTCAGCAGGCCTGAATCTAGTCTATGCTACAGCAGACAAGGTGCACCAATATCAGAAAAACAGTTCAAATAAGCAGGCGCAGTAAGCCTTTGGCCATAAATTCCCATCTCAGAAGGGCAGTAACTAGCCCCTCCTCCCACAAGAGTGCAGATCATAAATCTTAATGTAAAATAACTGGCCTGGAGCCCAAGTGCTTAACCAGAACTAATACACTTTTAGAACAACAGACACTGAGCCTTCAATCAGCAATTCCCAACTTAGAAGGATGTAAGCTACCTGTCCTGCCACAGCAGTGCAGACAACAAACCTTCTCAGTGTAAAACTGGTCTGAAGCCCAAGTGCTTTAACCAAACGACTTGGCCTTATTAAATTGTAACTGTTATTCTACTACCAAGCAGTAATAAATGCAGCAGAATAAACACAATTGAGTACTTTTAAGAAGAGACAAAAGCAAAATAAGGTAATAAAGTAGGAAGAAACACAAATGCAGTAAAAGCAGGTAAAGTGCAATTTTTTTTTTGTTTTGTTTTATAGAGCAATGGAAAACAAGTAACTAGTGTTACCACCTGTCCCACTTTGTGAGGGACAGACCCTCTTTGGGCAGTTCTGTCCTGCAAAAAAAATTGTAAAAATGGCAAATGTCCTGAGATTTTAGGACAAAATTATTTCCTACAATTTATGTAATAGTTGCATAAAACAGTTATTCTGTATCTGAACCACCTAAATGTTATAAGAAACAGAATAAGCAACTAAAACATTACAAGAATAAGCTTTTATCTAGGCAAAAAAGTGAAGTTCTGTTCTTCGTACTGGCTGGGGGTATGTTTCAGCCTGCAACATCTGACATTTGTACCAGAAATGTCCCACTTTAGGCATTTGAAAAGGTGGCAACCCTACAAGCAACTGATTTAAACAAATTACCCAATTATCCAGTAAAAAACTCAGAACTGAGCCCTGTTTCAGCAGTCTTCAATCAGACAAGTTCAGGGCCGAAGTGGGTATGCCTACTCAGATGTTCTCTCTGTATTAGGCAGGATGAGATAATGAGACGACTAGGATAGAGCATGGACAGGACTGAACAGAAGGAAATGGTAGGAGTGTCTGAAATCAAAATATGACCTCACTGTACTCTGAGTGAGCAAATGAGAAGGGCACAGGAGGAGTGTTCAAACACAAATTTACAGAAGGGGCGGACAATTCCAAAGCCACCAAGATTAATACCAAAACAAGAACAGCAGGGGAAAACTTTGCTGTTCCGAAACACAAACGCACAACACAAGCACACCAAAATAAATAAACCACACACACATACACTTAACAAAACCATAATTCTAACCCTACACTACTACCTATCCACTCACCTTAACCCAACCCTAACCTTACCCGCTGCCTAACCCTGAAGTCCCTAACTACCGCTCTCGCTTCCTAACCATAAAGCTCCTAACTACCGCACCACTCACCTTACCCGCTCTCTAACCCTAAAGTCCCTAACTATCGCACACTCACCTTACCCACTCCCTAACCCTAATGTCCCTAACTATTGCACACTCACCTTACCCCAATCCGTTCCCACACTTACCTTAACCCGGTCCGTAACCTCCATTCACATACTTACCTTACCCCGGTCCGTAACCTTCCCACCACAGTATAGTAAATAGCAAAGCCATGGAATGGACAATCGAGGTCTTACCCTAGGTAAGATTTCGAAGTTCCGTGGCTTCGCTATTTTGAATTTTCAACAAAAATGGGTCGATATAGCATTCGAAGTTTAAAAACTTCGATACTATAATATAGACCCGATAAGTGCAGTACTATTTTTAACACAATATTCAATGAAACAATAAAACAGAAACAAAATGCAGTACTGTCTTATAACACTGCAAGTTTGTACTTATCTCAGCTTGTAATAAAGTTGTTGCAGCTCAAGTATGCAACTGTTCAGCAGAAATAATTTCAGAGATAAGGGACCAAGACTTTAAGGCACAGAGAAACCATCTAGGCTAAGACTTCTACACCGAATATCAATGAACTTAGAAAAATAAACCAACTAACTGCAGACACAGAGAACTCGCAATTTTCAGTGAAGAAATAAATAAGCAGATAAATGCAGTACTATTTTTAACAATATTCAATGAAACAATAAAACAGAAACAAAATTCAGTACTGTCTTATAACACTGCAAGTTTGTACTTATCTCAGCTTGTAATAAAGTTGTTGCAGCTCAAGTATGCAACTATTCAGCAGAAATAATTTGAGAGATAAGGGACCAAGACTTTAAGGCACAGAGTAGCCCTTCAGGCTAAGAATTCTACACCGATTATCAATGAAGTGAGAAGAATAAACCAACTAACTGCAGACACAGAGAGAACATAGTGTATATTTCTATTATTGTAGTATTAATTTGATTTTGCTGTACTTTAGTCTTCCTGTAAGAATTGTCAGACCTGCTACTGTAAGTCCTAATGCTTTGAAAATTAAACTGATTCAGCTGGAATAACTGAAGTTTCTTGGGTCTTGTCTACACACTGGAACAGCAGGGCAGCAGGACCAGAGCTTCTGGCTCCCTCTAGTGACATTTAGAAAACAAAAAATGTAAATATTAATAGGTTTACAGATTTAAGGTTTATTCATAGGTTTCAAAGTTAGGACTTGCATTTTTGTTACCGTTTCTTTGCTTTGTATGCTAATTTTTGTCTGCAGTTGTGGATAATAGCTTCAGGAAGTGCTTGAAATGTCATAAGATCCCCTTCCCTCCCCTAGTAACACATGAGTTTTGTGTGGTATGCCTTGGAGTGTACCATTAACTGCTAAATCCGATGATGTCCATTTCGTTATGCATCACGAATGGGCCCTCGGATACATCCTCTGATTTGACAGTGCCATTTCTTCCAGACATACAGTCAGAGCCTCAAGCTCCTCCCACTCCCTTAATGCCCCACTCCTCAACCCCTCGGGTCTCGTTTGTTGCCTTCCAGCACAGATACGATTCTGGGTCTCCATTTCAACTAATCGGTTTTTCCATTTATATTTCTATTCCATTGATAGCTTTTCCTTCCTTCTGGTATTTTTAGGTGTATTCTGTCTTTAGTGATACCTCCCCTCTCTTCTTAGCTAGCTGTCACCCTGTAGTTGGAGTTTGTCACTGGGGTTAGGGTTTTTCCTGCCTACCACCTTTCTCTTTTTGCTTCCTTTCTGTTGTTCTGTACAAAAAAAAGTTCCCCATATCTTTAAGTTGTTTATTTAGTGGTATAGTGTTAGTGTGTGTGAGGTCTCTGTGTGCTTGTGTGCTGTTTTCTTTTCAGCATGTTGGACAAACTTGCGGGTTCAGACGAACCCTCTGGTTTTAAAAAGTATGTCTCTTGTGAGCATAAGATTCCCCAGTCAAATGCCCACAAGAGGTGTGTATTGTCTGGGTCCGCAACCTCTGGGACCATGGCTTCTGTTCCTGAGAAGCGCAGGAAAGTGTCTGATCCATCATCTTCAAATCAGTCCATATTCCCACTTTTCCCCCTGTCCGAGAGGTCCTTCAGATCCAGTAGAGCCAGCACCGGCCAAGACTTCCTTTGTCTCGGATCTGAGCAGTCTGCAGGATCCAGTGGCGATAGTTGGGATCCACAGCTCTTCATCTCCGCAGCAGGCTCCTCCAGGTCAGACATGCCCAGATCAGAGATCCCAGAGCCATACTCCTCTTCTGAGTAAATTTCCTTTCCTGACCATCTGGACTACTCTGCCTCCGGTTATGTCCACACATTCCTCTGTGTCCTCTAGATCCTCTCTGCTGTCCCACTCCAGTATGAGTAACATGATGTGGATTTTGTCAAAGCCCAGATCCAGTTGGGGATCTTGCCTTTTCTGACCCATGCTGGATCCTTAAGAATACCATCCCAGATACTGCAACCTCCTCCTCCGATCCGGCCCTTGGATTCGGAGTTGCAGGGTTGGCCTTCCCAAGTAGACAATTGTCGGAGTGCAGAATGTCTTTCTTAAGCTCTGGCAGTGTCCTAGACTAGTTCAGCTCTGATACCTTCTGAGCAGAACAGATCCCAGACCTGAGATGTTGGCACCAGGACTTCAGTGCTGGTGTCGGCTCTGACCTTTCTGGAGCCGTCCTTCCCCTGGAGGCCTTGGCCTTCAGTAGTTCGGAGCCAGTGCCTTCTGGAGGTGTCTGATCAGGGGTGGCCTCATCCTTCTCTCACTTGGTGGCTTCAGCTCCAGGGGTGGGAGGTCAGGCCCTCCTAGCGACTTCTGCCTTCCAGGTGCAGAGAGGGCTTTCTCCACACTGCAGGATGTGGTCCTTCTTCCGCCAGGCTCTACCCAATCCCCTGCAGATCAGGGCTTTGCTCCCATCCGTCCTGTCGACAGCCCCTCCTGGAGAGCCTCCAGACTACCCCTCGACAAGAGGTTCCCCTGTCTTTTGAGTCCTCTTCCGAGTGCCCTCGAGGAGGCCCATTGGAAGAGACTGTGCAAGAAGAAGCACCTAGACTCTCCTTTGAGTCTTTGACAGAAGACACCAACTTTGAGGAGGAGGAAGGGTCCCCCCCAATCTCCACATGACAATACCGCCTTTGGGGTATCTTAGAAATTCTGAATCAGAAAGGTGGCTGTTTCCTCCCAGCCCCCTTCCTCTGAGGAGTCCATGTTCTCAGAGGTATTCAGGATGGGCCCATCTATGACCTGGGTGACCCCAACAGTGGAGTAGCTTATTGACCTCATCACCCACCGGGCTTGGAAGGAGTCTGACACCATGGACCCCACCCCTAAATGCACAGACAAATATCTTAGTCCCACAGCGACCATGCATTTTGGAGTAAGGATGTCCCAGTTGATGCCATTGTGGTGTCAGCAGCCACTAAGAAGGAGCTAGCTGTGTAGAGCTCCACTGTTCATCCTCCAAACAAGGAGTCTCTGGCTTTGGAGAGACATGGGAAGCATGTGTGTGCCTTAGCCACCTTTGCACTGAGAGCATTGAAATACGTTGCACACTTCATGTGCCTTAAGAGAAACCTGGTTAAGAAAATCTCTACCTCTCTGATGTAGTCATTTATTGGAGGACAACTATGTCTTCCATCACTAATTCCTTGATGAGGTTAATTTTCCATGCTGTGGAAGGGAGCCTCTTGAGTAGCTGGTTCAGGTATAACCCTCAAGAGACATTCCTTGGATGAGGCTAAAGGGGTTTGCGGACCCCTTTATGGTGTCGTTCATTAACACCCCCCTTTGACAGCTCATCATTGTTTGGGCCATTGCCCACAGCGAGCAAGAAGGGAAGACCCTATCTGCCGTAGGGATCAAGTTTTCTTCCCCCCCCAAAACGAACCTTCTCCAGGAACCAATGGAGTGGGAAGATGATGTGGTTCCATAAATCTCAACGGTCCTTTACTGATTTGCAGTATGACTCTTCTTCTAGAGTCAGTGGTAGAGGATTTAATGGTCGGAGTCACCCCAGAGGGAAGGGGGGGGGGTCCACAAAATCAGGCCTTCAGAGAACCCTTCTCTGACAAGCCCCATCAGCGCTCCTGAGGAGCTGCCTGGATGTCCTACTCTTGAGGCAGTTGGAGGCAGACCGTTGTTACACCCAGATGTCTGGACAAACATAAATGACACCTGGGTGTTAAATGTAATTTCCAGAGATTACTATATTCCCTTTTCCCTTCCTTCTCCCAGTTCTGGGATGTATCTCCCCGATGTGCCACACAGTCAGAGGGAAAGTGCCCTTCTAGAAGTTCAAAAATTTCTAGAAAAGGTCATCCCAGGAGGTCCCAACCAAACAACTAGGATGCAGAGCATACTCTCGCTTCCTTTTGGTACCAAAGAAAACAATGGACCTATGACCAATCTTTTGTCTGAGCAGTCTGAATTTTTTATCAAAGTCGTCGAAGTTCCACATAGGTACGGTACAGTCCATTCTGCCACTTCTGCGCAAGGATGATTGGATGTGCTCTGTGGATCTCCAGGATGTGTATTATATCAGAATAGACAGGTGCTCCAGGAGATATCTGCACCTCAAGCTGGGGGCCAATCACTACCAATTCTGAGCACTGCCTGTTGGTCTCAGCACTTCCCCCTGGTGTTCACCAAACGCATGGCAGTGGTTGCAGTTCACCTCCATCTGCAAGGATTCCAAGTGTTTCCTTACCTGGAAGATTAGTTTCTAATGGCCCCTACAATGCATCAACTACTTCAAGCTGTTCAGGTTATGCTGCAACTCTTCAGTTGTCTGGGAATTACAGTGATCATGGCAAAGTCCAAGATGTCTGCTGTACAAGACATGGAATTCATAGGAACGCAATTGAACACAACCACACAGATAGCAGCCCTACCTCTTCCACAAAGAATAAGATCCTTCAGACAGCAGGTTCAGCTGTTACTAAATATCCTGACACCACCAGCTCGACTGGTCCTAATGGCACTAGGGTCCATCTCGGCTAACATTCTTCTGGCGCCTCTAGGCAGGTTCTTCATGCAAGTTCTCCAGTGGATCCTAGTGGTCCAGTGGTCTGGATCCTAGTGGTCCAGTGGTCTATTTTGCTCCATCTGTTGTCAACCTTAGTCAGGCTAACTCCAATTTGCAGGCATCTTCTGCAGCAGTGAATCCTCACAGATGACCTCCATCTGGGCAGACCCTTCATTCTTCCCCCACCTATAGCCATGGTGACCACGGACACCGCTGGGGTGAGAGAGGCATTTCCAGGGAAAGATGATCCAAGGCACGTGGTGCATGACAGAGGCCAAATTGCACATAAATGTACTGGAGATGAGGGCCGTCCTTCTGACGTTGCATGCCTTTCAGGACTGCCTTCCTCTGGGAACAATTTCAGTTCTTACAATGTTGTTCGTTTGGTACATCAACAAGTGTGTGTGTGTGGGGGGGCAGGTACCGTTCATACCCATTGTGCAGAGAGGCCATGAGGGTTTGGGGATGGGCATTCTCTTCAAACCTCTTTCTGATTGCAATGCACATCCCGGAGGAGTCCAGTGTTATGGCCGACAGACTGAGCAGATTGATCTCAAGTCCACACGAGTGATCCCTGAATCAATCGGTAGAGAATCGGATATTCAGCTCTTGGGGCCAGCCTTGCTGCAACCTCTTTGTCTCTGCCCTAAACAACAAGTGCAGTAAATACTTTGCTTTGATTTCCCTCCCCCTTCTCGGGGAAGTCACCCAGGGATGCTGTAGTCCACAATTGGCCCCAGGGTTTCCTGTGTTCTTATCCTCCAATTCCCCTGGTTCCCAATGTTTTACAGAAAGCCAGCAGGTTGAAGGCCAGTCTAATCCTCATTACCCCCTACTGGCCTTGTCTGGTATGGTTCCCCTTCCTGTGGTCTCTCAGCAAATATCCTCCATGGATACAGTATCCCAGGCAGGATCAGATTTTCCCATCCATTGGAATGCCAGATTCCCAATCTTCAATCCCTTAATGACCGCTTGGTTTCTCCACTTGCAGTGATTCTATGAAAGTCCAGGCTAGCCTCCCTGGTTCAGGTAGTTATTCTTGCTTCTCAGAAACCCTCCACCAAGAAAGTATGTAATTGTAAATGGAAGAGATTTTCTATTTGGGCATCACAAAGGGAATATTGATCCCTTGTTTGCTTCAGTCCCGATTTTGCACTGGGTATGATGAGGGTAGACAGGATTAGGAATAAGTATATTAGAGGGTCAGCCCAGGTTGGATGGTTTGGAGACAAAGCCAGAGAGGTGAGATTGCATTGGTTTGGACATGTGCTGAGGAGGGATGCTGGATATATTGGGAAAAGGATGCTAAGGATGAAGCTGCCAGGTAAAAGGAAAAGAGGAAGGCCTAAGATAAGGTTTATGGATGTGGTGAGAGAGGACATGAAGGTGGTTGGTGTGACAGAGCAAAATGGAGAGGACAGGAAGAAATGGAAACAGATGATCCGCTGTGGTGACCCCTAATGGGAACAGCCAATAGAAAAAGAAGAAAAAAAGTATGCTTCAATCCCAGACATCCTTATGTTTCTCAACTCGCTGTTTCACCATGGAGCTAGTTTTTCCATGATCGTTACAAATTGCAGCTGTCCTGAATGTCACTTCCACTGATTTTCTTCAGGAGTAAATCTGAGCTTGATCACTTGACAGCCATTTTGAAGGCTCAGAGTTGGGTGTTCTCCCATCTCCCCCCATCTCAGTGATGAATCAGGCTGGCCTTTAAGGCACTAGTGGTTTCAGAGCTGAGACTTCTCCTGGAATATTCTTCCATCTCAGTGCCCAAGATTTTGTATCCAACTCGCTCAACTCTGATATCTTCAGGGTCAAGTGAATCGATAACTGGTCCTATGCACCATCCTCTGAGCCATATTTCATGGCTTTCTTTTCTGTGTCTGAGACATTTGCTTTCAAGTCATCTGCAACAATCACCTTCTTGAGGTCATCCGCTCTGTTTCAGGGCTGCTTTTATTGTTGCCACTCAATTCTTTGGGAATGGTGGCTCCAACATTCAGAGGTTCCTCAGATCTGATTGATATGGATTCGGCCTTCAAGGTAATGGGGAGAATTATAGTATCTGTACCGTAGACTAATTTTTCAGACATCTTCCATGTCGGCTCCATCTCTGAGCATCCACCCTTCTTTGCTTCAGCCCCCTCATGTATCTCCAGGGTCAGAGTCTACTGATGAGTTAGATACCCTCCCTGCCGATGTTCCAGGAAAGAGGATGTACAGGTGGAAGCAGATTGACTCCCTTATAGTGTCTGTCACTTTAGGCACTAATGAATGATCGAGAGGGTTCTCCTTAATCTCGTCTGGAAGACTCTAGTTTTGGTGATATTCTAGAATTTATGTAGGCAGCAAAGGGGATCTGGATCCTTTTTGATGCCTATTGTTTGGCCTCTTGTACTTATTTGGTATCACTTGTGGACAGCCTTATTGACTTGACCACAAAGAGGGCATGGCAGGATCCCAGTGCCTAAGACTGTTCCCAGAAAACCTGACAAAATCCTTGGCTCTGTCAATGTATAGTTTTAGTCCAGGGGCCATTTGGTGGATTCTGTTGTGGCAACAGTTACTAAAAAAGTGCTGACAGATGCTGCCCATCCACTCATCAAGGAGCCTAAGACCATAGACAGGATGGGAAGTGGGCATGTACTTCAGGCAACTTTGAACTATGCCACTCGTATGAAACATTTTCAAAGGGACCTTGTGGAACCACTGTTAGCCTCCTTGAAAAAGCTGCTTACCCTAGACTTTAGAAAGCAATTGAGTCCACTTTGAGCACTTTGTTCAGCATAACTAGCATCATCATGAGGCTTATGCATAATGCAACTTACGGGGTGGCACATGCAGCAGGAGCAGGTATTATGATGAGGTGTCCTACCTACCTTCATCTTTGTGACTTTGAGGATAACTTTTTTATGGTGTCCTTTTTGAATGCCCTATATGAGGATCACCCTTGTTTGGCCCTTATGTTAGAGAAGATGCAGAAGTTTCACCAAGACCGAAAGACCATCTGCCATAGAAGGTAAATTTGAGACCCCCCCTCAACAGTCTTACAGTAGGAGCCAAAAGGGATCCAAATCCCTATGGTTTAGGAAGACCAGGTGTCGACCTTTCAAATCCACTTCTGAAAGTGGTGGCTGTGGCAGAGGAAGCCCCTTCAGTGGCACAAACCCAGAGGTTGAGGTAGTCTGAGGGGTATTCTGGACCTTTCCCTGATGGGCAGCCTAACAGTCCTTGAAGAGTTGCTAGACCTCTCCCTCATTGAGGCAGTCAGGAATAGTCTGTCCATCTACTCCTCTACATAGCTATCTCACAGAATTATTGGGTAAGAAGTGTAATATCTAGAGGCTGTATAATTTCCTTTTCCATCAGAAAAAGGGCCATCTAAGACATCCACCAGATTAGACAGGGTCAGGGTATTTAAGATTCTTTCATTTCAAAGAAAAACAAAGGAGTTCAAGCTAGTCATGAAAATAAGTGACCCAAACACAGCAAAGACGCTCTTCGGGATGGTCATGTTGCAACCAGTTTTGCCTCTACAGGCAAAAATGACTGGATGTGCTCTCTCGAGCTCCAGGATATTTATCTCTGTATTAAATTAGCCAGAACTTCCAGGGGGTGTTCCACTTCTGTCTGAGAGCCAGTCACATTAATTTCAGAGCTGTGTCCTGTAGCCTCACCCTACACCCCCAGTGTTCACCAAGCACAAATCAGTCAGCTGCAATTTCCAGAAATTCATATGCTTCTATGTCTGGATGACTGATTTCTTTGCTACCAAAACAAGAGCATCCCTAATCATTGCAAATGGTTACTTGCATCAGCTCTGGCCTGTCTTTGATCATATCTGTCAGCTGTGAAAAATCAGATCTGCAACCTAGTCAGATAATTCAGTTAATTGGATGCCACCTGGACACAACAAGATGCATAGTTTCACTTTCCTTCTACAGGGTCCACACTCTAAAGAACTCCATACAAACCCTCCTTCAGTTTCATTCTCCACCAGCAATCGTAGCCCTTTGGGTCCTAGGTTTAATGGCTTTTTCCATACTCATGGTGCACCTTGCTTGATTTTACATGAAAATTTTTCAGTGGCTACTCAAAGCTCAATGGTCACAAGTTTCAGATCGTCCTTCTGATTCATTATTCATCACCCACCTTTGCAGCGTTCAGTTACTGTGTTAGCCATATTACCTCTTCATTCTGTTAGGAAGACCCTTCCTGATGCATTCTCCTCAAACAGTAGTGGTAACCACAGACACCACCTCTTTGGAGTGTAGGGCATTGTCAAGGGAGTATTGTCCAAGGTACCTGAACACAGAATGAGGCTAGCCTTCACATCAGTGTTCTGGTGATGAGGGCATTTCTCCTTGCTTTGCAGGCACTACAGGACCTCCTTAACTCCAGGGTGATTTCCATCCAAACTGACAAAACAGTGATTTGGTACATCAGCAAGCAAGGGGGGAAGCCAGGTCCTGTTCCTTATGCCAAGAAGCTGTTAGTGTAGCAGTGGGTAATTGCTTAACATTGCTTTCTTATAGTAATAAATATTCCAGGAATGTTGACAGATTCGGCAGGTTCATTCTGCTGCCTTGAGTGATCTGTCAGTCCTGCAGTATACAACAGATATTCAACTGTTGGGGCCATCCTTGCTGTAATCTCTTTGCCTTCCCAGACAATGTAAAATACAGTAGATCTGAAGTAGTTTACTTCATTTGATCAACAGCCTGTGAGTTACGGATCTGATATGGATCCGTGCCGGCAGCTTACCAAAGTAAAGATCCAAGCTCGTCCTCCTTACCCATACTACTCTACAACCTCCTTCCAATTCTCAGATCTCGTTTGCCGCGGCTTCGCCAGCACGGGATTCTTGACCTCCAGGCAGGTTAGTTAGGTTATTCATCTAACTTTTCGGTCTGTGTGTTTTGTTGAGTGCTAAAATATTTAAGCCCTTTTCCTTTCTGTACCCTCTGGTTTGCTGACTTCTTAGCCTAGTCTTAAGTTAAGATAGGTCGGAAGGTCAAAAGCTGACATTTTCTAAATGCACAGTGTGTGTCCATAAGCTGTCACCAGCTGATGGTCACACTCTGTGCATAATTTGTCTAGGGGTTCCCCACCTAACATCGGGCTGCAAGGTATGTGCAGCATTCAACCCCCGGGCCCTGCGGGATTGCAGGACCAAGCTGATTCCGGCGGGTCTTTTACCTGCAGAGTCAACTACCTCTTCTGCAGCATCTTCGTCAGCCACGGCTGTGACAGTTCAGTCTTCCGTCCCTCCTCCCCTGCCCGGGACTCCCACTCCCACCTCTAAACAGGGCGAGAGAGAGGCCAGGAAGGACAAACACAGAGAAAAGGAGAGAGAGAGAAAAAGAGAGAGATTAGAGACAGGGAGAGGGGTCGCAAGAGGCAAGCGGACTTGGATCTGTCGGGCACCACCCCCACCCCCCACTAAAGTGATCTCTACTCCTGAAAAAATTACTAGGCCATCTTCCCCTCGGCTGCGTTCTCCACAATTCTTCCCGGAGCCAGAGGAGGAGGCTCGGCCCGCTTCAAGGTAGTCATCGCGCCGATCTTCCCAGCCGGTGTCGGTGGCATCCTCGAGATCCACAAGGAGCCTCTCTGAAGCTTATATGGACCGGATGATGAGAAGGTTCCTGCAAACTCAATTGCAGATCGGAGTGTTGCTGCCCCCCCCCCCCAAGCAGGAGCAGGAAGTTTGGCTCCGACATTTACCCTGATAGCTCCTTCTCTGATCCAACCTCTGGAGTCCATGGATCCGAGGAGCCCCGGAGTCAGGGCATCGGCGTCGATGGTTACTCCAACCTCGACCCTTGCCATGCCCTCGAGCCTGTCGGATCCGAGCTCTAGGAGCCAAGATCTGGGCGTCGGATCCGAGGTGATGAGTGCGTCGTCGGCCCCATTGTGTTCAGGGCATACCATCTCCCAGGGTCCGGCTGATCTGGCCACTGCTCCGATCCCCTTGTCAGATCCGAGGGGGATGGCTACCCGCCCCACCAGTTTCAGAGAAGCCGGTTCCCCTTCGGCTTTCGACATTGTGGAGAGGGTTTTCTCTGGAGGATCAAGACCCCTCACTCTTTCCTCGGAGTCCGCACCTGCTCCCTGGCAACTGAGTTTGTCTTCCATCATCCAGTCCTCTCAGGGACAGCCCGTGTCCGATATGCCCCAGACAGTTCCCCTTGAGGAATACAAGACTGTTTGTGAGCCCTCCCCGGAGAGTCCCCCGAGGAGGCCCCTCGCAAATTCCAGTGCAAAAGGAGGCACATGGACACCCCCCCCCCCCGAGTCCCTCACTGAGGATACCGACTTGGAGGAAGGGAAGGTTCCTCCAGATCCCCCCCCCCGAAGACATCTCCTTCGGAGACATAATGGAAATTATTCACCAGAGGGGGGGGGGGTTGGTCCGCCAAAAAATCTTCCTCAGACGAGTCGGTATTTCTGGAGGCATTCGACGCAGGCCCAGCTACCACTTCGGCGTCCCGTTCTCTCCCCCCCCAGGCTGACCCACTGGTGGACCTCATTACCACCAGAGCTTGGAAGGAACCAGACACTGTAGAGCCAATACCTAAACGGCCAGACAAAGTATTGAGCCCTCCTGCAGACAAGCCCACTTGGAGTAAGGGTTCCCCAGTTGATGCCATGGTGGAACTGACCCAGGAAAGTTCCTTGGTCCATCCTCCGGACAAGGAGTCTAGGGTGATGGATCGATGTTTGCTTCAGCTACATTTGCTATAAGGGGAGCTGAATTACATGGCCCATGTAATTAGACTGCAGTGCGACCTCGTGAAGGAGTACACGGAGTCTCCCCCGGAGTCCACTTCGGCTGAGGATAAATGGACATTCTCTGCTCGTATGGCCACTTTCATCTGTTTCGAATATGTCCATGTGTTTACTCTCTCATCCCATCAAGGGAGCCACTAGGGTAGCCAGGTCCGGTATTGCCATGAGGTGTCATGCCTGGCTCTGGCTTTGCGATTTTTCAGAACCTTTCAAGGTATCCTTTGCTAATGCCCCTTTTGACAGTTCAACTCTGTTCGGGAATACCGTCCGAGATGCGCTAGTCCAGAGCGAGCAGGTCGGGAAACCGCTGTTGGTCATCGGGATCCACTTCTCTAACCCTCAGAGGTCCTTTTCCATGAACCAGCGAGGGCAAAAGAAGTTGTGATTTCAGAAGTCTCAGCAGTCCCGGAACACTGGACGCCTCCTCCCCTAGAGGCAGAGGGGGATCGAAGAACTTCTGGTCAAGGGAACCCTTTTCCAACTGACCCGTGCAGCAGGCCTGAGAAGGTGCCCGACTGCTCTTCTCTGGAGGCAGTCAGGGGGCGTTTTTCGAGACACCTAGCCCAGTGAGAGTCCATCACATCAGATTGCTTGGTGCTTCGGATAATATCCAGAGGCTATTCTATTCCCTTCATAAACAGACCCCCCCCCCACACCATACACAAGGTGCCTCCCTGATGTCCCACCTGCTCAAAGGGAGGCGGCCACTTTGGAAATAAAAAAGCTGCTAGAAAAAAGAGCAATCCATTTAGTGCCCCCAGACTAGTCTGGATCATGCATTTATTCCAGGTTCCTTTTGGTGCCAAAAAAGACGGAGGACTTAAGGCAGATTCTCTACCTATCCACAATGAAACTTGTCCATTGCCAAGGAGAAGTTCCAGATGGTCACTTTACAATCCATCCTGCCCTTCTTGCAGGAGGAAGACTGGATGTGGTCGATAGACCTCAAGGATGCATACTGCCATATCCTGATGGACAGGCGATCCAGGATATTTTCCGCTTTCGGCTAGGAGCCAGTCACTACCAGTTCAGGGTCCTACCCTTCAGTCTCACCACAGCCCCCACGGTGTTTACCAAGATCATGGCAGTTGTAGCAGCCCACCTGAGACTTCAGGGCATTCAGGTCTTTCCATACCTGAACTACTGGCTTCTCACCGTCCCCACCAGGCATCAACTTGAACTAGCCAGAAACTTTTTTCTTCAGTTGTCGACTCAGCTGGCTATTACAGTAAACCTCAAGAAGTCTTCTCTTCAGCCCGTTCAAATTCTAGACTTCATAGGGGCAAGAATAGATTTTCTTCAGGTCAGGATATTTTTGACCCCAGACAGACTTCACAGCCTGGCCCTTCATGTCTTAGCGCTCCTTCAGACTCCTGCACCCCCATCGGAGTTAGTCCTGAGAGCCCTAGGGTCCATGGCAACAGCTATAAATCTGGTTCCTTGTGCACGTCTGCATATGAGTGTTACACTGGATGTTACAAGTTCAGTGGTCTCTACTATATCCGTCTCTAGAGTTTACAATTCCTCTAATCAGTGTGCAAAGCTTCTCTCATGTGGTGGCTTCAATCCCAGGATCTGCGAGAAGGATGTCCCTTTGTTACGCCTCCACCCCAAGCTACAGTGACCACAGACACCTCCCACTTAGGGGGGGAGGGGGCATTGCTCAGGCAGGACTGTCCAAGGCACATGAACCCCAAGAGAGACCGTTCTGTATATCAGTGTTCTGGAGATGAGAGCAGTCCTTTTTAACATTGCAGGCCCTTCATACCTGTTTCCCTCTGGGAACTATCTAATCAGATAATGTCAGTGGTCTGGTACATTGGTACATCAACAACCGGGGGGGGGGGGGGGCAGGTCTTATCCACTTCGTTGAGAGGCCTTGAGAGTGTGGGAATGGGCTATCTCCACCAATCGCTTTCTGATAGCAACACACATCCCGGTTTGGTACAACATTTTGGCAGACAAATTGAGCAAGACCATACTTTCGCCTTACGAGTGGTCTCTGAACCCTTATGTAGCGGAACAGCTCTTCCTCAGGTGGTATCAGCCTTGCTGCTATCTCTTTGCATCGCCGTCCAGCGCGAAGTACAGTGAATTTTTCGCTTTGATTCCCCCGATGGGAGAAGTCCCCAGAGACACTCTTGTCCATGCTTGGTCCACCTGGTCTTTATGCGTATCCCCCGCTTCCTCTCATGACAAAATTCTTACAGAAAGCTCGTATGTTGGGGAGCAGGGTTATCCTTATAGCCCCATTCTGGCCTTGTCAAGTTTGGTTCCCTTGCCTGCAGTCTCATCTTCTAGCTCCGCCCTAGATTTTGGATCCTATTCCAGATTCTTCCTCCGAATCTGGACAGCCTCAAGCTCACAGCTTGGCTGCTTCAGTTCCATTAGTTGCCAGGACTCCCGGTATCTCTTCCCCAGTTAAATCCATTCTGGTAGCGGCACACAAGTCCTCTACCAGAAAAGTTTACATTAGTAAATGGAAACGCTTTTCCATTTGGGCTTCGCAGAGAAATCGGGATCCTTTTACCACTCCAGTTCTAGCGGTGTTAGACTTTTTCTCTCATTTTCCAGCATGGGGCCAGCTCTTCCACAGTGAAAGTCCAGCTGGCAGCTATTTCCCATTTTCATGTAGGGGAAAATTCAGGCTCTCTAGCTGCTGCCAGAATTTGCAAGACTTTTATTAAAGGGACTTTTCTTCTGAGACCTCCTATCAAAAATCCTTCCCCTCCGTGGGATTTGACTTTGGTTCTTCAGGCCTCTGTTCGAGCCCGCAGCATCAGTTGACTTGAAATTTTTGCCGTGGAAGACAGCCTTCCTGGTAGCTATCACTTCAGCCAGGAGAGCGTCAGAGCTTCAGGTGCTATTTATGAAACCCCCATACCTAGTTTTTCATAAGGATCGGGTGTCTCTCAGGACTAACCCGTCTTTTCTTCCTAAAGTTGCTTTGGAGTCGAACATTAATCGGTCTATTAATTTGCCTGTATTTTCCCCTAATTTTCAAAATAAAGGGGAATACAAACTTCATTTGCTGGATGTTCACAAGCAGCTACTTTTTTACTTGGATAGGTTCAAACCCTTCCGCAAATCTGATCAGCTTTTTGTTTCCTTTGCTAAACCCTTTTTAGGAAGACCAGTTTCAAAGGTGGCTCTCACTAAATGGATTTTGCTTTGTATTTTACAAGCATATAAAGAACTTGGATTGCCAGAACCAGAAGGGGATGTCCTTCAAGAATGCAACTGCAGTCATAACATATGGGTTGTCCTGCCTCAGGCAGCCCTCGGTCGGCCGGATTCCAAAGTCTGGATCCGACGTCGGCTGATGTCGCATTTCTCTCCGACGTCAGAGCGGCTGGAGTACATAAGCATCAGCCGACGCCATTTTCTTCAGTCTTTCTTGCCGCCCGGTGCCCGAAGCAGAAGCAGTTCGCAAGTGCCGGTCGGTCAGCTCCTGTAATCTTCGAATCCGAAGTCATCAAAAAAGCTAAGTACCCCATTGGGGACCTTTTCTTGCCTCAGCCGATGTCAGAAATTACTGAAAAAGTTAATAATTGTCTGTCTTGTGGTAAACAAATACCTCATAAGGATTTCCACTCTCACTGTCTTCCTTGCCTTGGCCCAGACCACAACGTCTCGGCCTGTGTCACCTGTGCTCACTTCAACAAGCGCACTCTCAGGCGCCGGGCGGAGTTCGCTGAAGACTTTTTCGGCAAAAAATTTGCGTATACATTGCCGTCGGAGCTTCCGACATCGCAAACGCCCAAGAAACGAAAAGACCGGGACCGACATTCTCGGCCCGCGTCTACCACCGACTCCACGCCAAAACCTACCGTGAGTGCTCCGGTTCCCTCTGAGACGGTTATTCCACCGCTCCGAACCAAAGACACCGCAATACCGACTCCGATACCAGATCCGATGCCAGTTATAGATTTTCCTCCGGATACTGAAACCGAGGAAATGCCAGAGACCATTGCTGTAGATAAGGTCACTCCTGCACGTGGAGCTGCCAGGCCTCCTATGGCCATGTCTTTTAAGGCCTACACTCGGGCTAAGGCAGCCAGCAAGACTAAGCACCTTACAGCAAAAACCTTGCCTCAAACTATTCCTGAGACACAAATCATGTCGATGGCCGCAGACTTAATTTCCATGATTAGAGGTTCACAGGCCCATCCTGAGAGAGCATCTCAGCCTCCTCCGGATAAGAGGCCCCGGGTTGATCCCTCTGAACCTATCCCTACAGATGAAGACTCTGAGAACTCTATCCACTCCGAGGGCCAGGAAGACCTCTTTCAGACCTATGAGGACTCTGATGCAGAGGATTCCATTCCCTCGGCCTCCCCTCCTGAGGATATTTCTTTTGGGGAAGTTCTGCATACCATGAGGGAACATTTCAAGTGGCAAGGCCAGGAATATTCTGATTCCAGAAAGCGCCTTCGAACCTTCCTTAAAAAGCCCCAGCACAGGCCCCTAGCTATTCCTCCTGTGCTTGATGTTTTGGATGATCTTTATTCTGACTCCAGTGTTACCCCTGATTCTCTTCCTCCTGCCCCAGCCAAGCCAGACAGATATTACAGGGTCCCAGACACACATTCCCATTTGTTCAGGGCCCATACTGTTGATTTAGAAACTATTTCTCGGGGACCTAAGGGTGTTTCAGCTTCCACCTCTAAAAATCCCTTGCCTTCCAACAGGGAAGCTAGGTCATTAGAGAGATGGGGGAAAAAGGTGTACACCTACACCACTTTATCTATGAGAGCTTTGAATTGCCTTTTTCATATGTTACAATATCAGGATCACCTGTTAGATGATTTACAGAAAACATTGGCCTCTTCTGACCCTTTAGACAGGAAGTCTTTGCAGGAAGCTGTACATAATTCTCAGCAAGTCAGCAATCACTTTCTGCAGTGTGGATATGATGCATTGGAAGCTTCATGTAGGGCAGCTATGACAGGGGCAGTCATTCGCAGACATGCATGGTTAAAAGAACAACCTCTACCAGATCATGTTAAGGCAAAACTTCTGGATGCACCCTTGGAAAAGAACAAGCTTTTTGGTGCTAATGCTAAAGATGTGTTAAAGTCCATCGAGGAAAAAGCAAAATCAGTTCAGACGGTCAAAGATTTCCTCCAGGTTCAGCCCCCCAGATTCAGCAGGAATTGGCCTTCAAAGAACTGGTCCTTTCCTAATCCTGAAAAATTTCAAAGAGGTAAAAACAGGCGTGGCCGAGGAAGAGGACAATACAGAGGTTCCTACAGGGGACGACAATGGCAGCCAGCAAACCAAAGAAGTGACACAGGGGTCTCCCCCGCCCCTCAGACACAATCTCAATGACTTTCCTCTACAACCGCCAACCAAGGAGCAAACAGAAGCACCCTTGGGCAGAAAATTATCTCTGTTTTCAGACAATTGGCACAGATAGACAAAAGACAAATGGATTTTGGACATTATAGACCATGGTTACAGGTTCCATTTTCACACCTTACCCAGAAAACAGGGCATGCCAAACCTACCACAAAACCAGAGGGCAGAGGCTATCAAGCAAATTTCTCTTCTGGCTCAGATAAAAGCAATAGAAAGAGTACCACAACAAGAACAAGGCCAGCGGTTCTACTCAAGACTGTTCCTTGTGCCAAGAAAAGAAACTCAATGGAGACCAATACTGGATTTGTCCGCATTAAACACTTTTCTCATAGTACTAAAGTTCAAAATGCTGACTCTACAGCAACTCCTTCCCATGCTGGGCAGGGGGTCTTGGCTGATTACTCTGGACCTCAAGGAGGCATACCTGCATGTCCCTATCAGACACAGCTGCAGAAGATACCTCAGATTTCTTGCAGGGCCAGAGCATTATCAATTCTCAGCATTGCCATTTGGCTTATCTACTGCGCCCAGAGTATTCACAAAATGCCTGGCTTCAGTAATTGCTCATTTGCAGGCTCCAGGGGATCCAAATTTACCCGTACCTGCACGACTGCCTTATACAAGCGGATGACAAACTGATGTTGACAAAAAACTTGAACTATGTCATACAATTATATCAGGCTCTGGGATACACAGTCAACTTTCAAAAGTCAAGACTTCAACCATCCCAGCAAATAACCTTCTTAGGAGCCAATCTGGACACAGCCTCTCAAATGGCTTACCTGCCAGAAGACAAGCAAGAGAAGTTAACTCATTATTTCAAGGGTTTGGCAAAACTCACCCAGATGACTGCAAGGAGATTCCTACAGGCCCTGGGTTACATGGCATCCTGCATTCTCCTGGTTCCATTAGCAAGACTACACATGAGAAAACTTCAATGGTACTTAAAAAGCCTATGGTCTCAGCACAACAACAACTTAGAGGCAACCATACCGCTCATTCCATGCCTACAAAAGGAATTCCTATGGTGGGCCTCGGTAAGCCAGGCAAACACAGGTATGTCATTCAAAAAACCTCAGATAACACAGACCATGACCACAGACGCCTCGGACATTGGATGGGGGGGCGCATATGGAAGGCAGATGCATACAAGGACAATGGTCTCCAAAGGAAACACATCTGCATATAAACCAAAAAGAAATGCTGGCAGTAATGCATGCCATCGAGGCCTTTCGGCAACAACTTCAACAAGGCCATTTACTGATACGGACAGACAACACCACTGTGATGTGGTACATAAACAAGCAAGGGGGCACCCATTCCTACCCCCTTTGCAGACTGACAATGAATCTTTGGGAAAAATCACTGAGCCTGAACATACACTTACAATCCCAGTTTGTTCCAGGCAAAGACAATGTACTGGCAGACAGCCTAAGCCGGAATTTCATAGACCCTCACGAGTGGAGGTTACACCCAAGGATCTTCACACAGCTCACCTCGACATGGGGCAGGCCAGAAGTAGACCTATTTGCCTCTCACCTCAACCATCATCTGCAAAAATTCTGTTCAAGGACATACCATCCACAAGCTTGGAAAATAGATGCTCTTTCATTCAACTGGAACTTCCTCAAAATCTATGCATTCCCACCTCTGCCACTGATGACCACAGTATTACTGAAGATCAAAGCAGAGAGACCCAAAGGGATCCTAATAGCTCCAGACTGGCCAAGACAACACTGGTACCCGCTACTACGGAGTATATGTCACAACAAGAAGTGGGCCCTTCCCCAATGGCCCCTACTTTTGACTCAGCACAACTTCAAAACAGTGCATCCAAACCTTCAGACACTGCAGCTGACAGCCTGGGAGATCCCATGAATAACCTCAATCTATCTCTCTCCAAGGAAGTTCAGAGGATACTAACAGAAGCTCGAAGACCATCCACCAGAAAGGTTTACTTGGCAAAATGGAAGAGATTCAGCATTTGGAACACCAGCAAGGGTCATGATGCATCACTATTGAACATCCCACTCATCCTGGAATATTTGGCAGATATGCTTCAGAATGGACTCTCATATTCTTCCATAAAGATACATGCTTCAGCTATTTCAGCTAGATATAACACTGATCCACCTGTGTTTTCACATCCTTTGCTAAGGCAATTCCTTAGGGGAATCAAGAACATTAAGCCACCAAGAAAGGCTCCAGTGCCAGCTTGGGATCTCAACTTTGTCCTAGAAAAACTGACTCTACCTCCTTTTGAACCAGCAGCTTCAGTGGATTTACAATTCCTTTCATGGAAGACAGCTTTCCTGTTGGCAATTACCTCAGCAAGAAGGGTTTCGGAACTACAGGCCCTAATGGCAATACCACCGTTCATAATCTTTCACCGAGACAGGGTCTCCTTAAGAACCAACCCTACTTTTATGCCAAAGGTGGTATCTAGAGTTTCTTTAAATCAAGCTATTCATCTGCCTGCTTTCTACCCCAATCCTGAAAACAAAGGGGAAAGACTGTTACATACCTTGGACATTCACAGACAACTTCGCTACTACCTGGACAGAACCAAGACCAGTAGGAAGTCTGATCAACTTTTTGTAGCTTACGCCCCTGGAGTACAAGGGAAAGCAATTTCAAAACAGACTATTTCAAAATGGATTGAACATTGCATCAGATTTTGTTATTCCTTCCATGGAAAGACTGTTCCAGTCAATGTCAGACCACACTCCACCAGAGCTACAGTCACCTCTACAGCATTCTTAAGAGGGGTGCCTACAAAGGACATTCTAGAAGCTGCTACATGGAGCTCCGTGCATACATTCTCCAAACACTACAATCTCCCTGTATACTCCAGATCCAGAGCAGGCTTTGCTTCGGCAGTCCTGCAGGGTTTGATTGCCACACCATCTCTTTCCTAGAGCATTCCTCCTCCCCACAGCTAAGCTATGGTATTCTACCCATATGTTATGACTGCAGTTGCATTCTTGAAGGACATAGTACAGTTTTGTACCTACCATAAATGTAGATGTCCGATAGATATGCAACTGCAGTCGGATTTTCCCTCCCTCCATACCCCTCTATGCCTTGGGTCCACTCCTATCCCTGTTCCTCTTAGCTGGGGATATCTGTTATGGTGTATCTGTTTATTGCTTACTTATTTGTTTGGAATCCTGTTTTTTCCTTCCAATTTGATTACAGCCTTCCTTGGAGGGCACCTGGCATCTGGGGCAAGAAACACTGAAGAAAATGGTGTCGGCTGATGCTTATGTACTCCAGCCGCTCTGACGTCGGAGAGAAATGCGACATCAGCCGACGTCGGACCCAGACTTTGGAATCCGGCAGACCGAGGGCTACCTGAGGCAGGACAACCCATATGTTATGACTGCAGTTGCATATCTATCGGCCATCTACATTTATGGTAGGTACAAAACTGTACTTTCATGCTCACTCCACCCATTCTATGGCTACTTCTGCTGCGTTTTGGTCTAGAGTTTCCCTAGATGATATTTGTTCAGCAGCTACCTGGGCCTCCTCTCACTTTTATTACTCTTTATAAGCTAGAATATGGTGTCTAGAGGAAGGGCTTCCTTTGGCTCTACAGTGCTCCGGAATATCCTTCCTTAAGGGCCTCCCAAGATATCGGGTAGCTGGGGACTCTGTCCCACAGGTTGGTGATCAAATGAAGTTAACTACTTCAGATAAAGAAGTTATGTACTCACCATAACATTCCATCTGAGAAGTTAGACTTCATTTTTCAGCAACCTTCCCTCCCTCCTTCCCACTGACCTTGGAGGTTATTTCTCTGTTTGGGCTCGATGTCCCGAGTTTGACGAGCCTGGTGTATGTGTTCATGCAGGTTTTTGGTGTCTTAGGTTGTTGTGTGTCACATATTGTGTGTCAAACTCGGTCTGAGGATTGGAAGGAGGTTGCAGTGTAGTATGGTTAAGGGGGAGGAGCTTGGAGCTCAGATCTTTAGCTTGGTAAGCTGCTGGCTCAGATCCGTAACCCACAGGTTGCTGACAAAGTAAGTCTAACTACTCAGATGGAACGTTATGGTGAGTACATAACTACTTTTTTCCTCGATACCCCAAAAAGAGAGAGTCCCTGAGAGAAGCTGTAGTCAAAGTGGTCCTCCAGACTCCTCTTCCCCTAATGCCCAGTTTCTTGCAGAAAGCAATTACTTTTAAAATCATAGTAATCCTCATTGCACCCTACTGCCTCAAGACAAATTTGGTTCCCCTGCTCAAATCTTGCATCAACAAATCTTCCTGGCTGTTGGATACTGAAAGGAACCGTCTCTGTCACCCATCTAAGTCACATCACCTGGACCTTCACAACCTCTGACCTCCTGTTTTTCCAAATACTATGATGACCAGAGACCATTCCTTCTCTCATGAGATTTTGAACATCTTATCTGTATCTCAATCTTTTACGTAAGGTCTACCACAGCAAATGGAAGTGTTTCTCTAGTTGGGCAACTACTCAAGGAATAGACTGTACCACTGCTTCTATTCCTAAGATTTTACTTTTGTCTTGCACTTGTTTTCTTCAGGCTCCAGTTTTTCGACTATTAAAATACAGTTGGCTGCAGTCTGTGACTTTCACAGTAGATTTGACTCATACTCCCTAGGTTTACACAAAGTTTGCATAGTTTTTCTCAAATGTACCTTCCTTCTCAATCCCCTTTTGAGTTAGCACTATCTGCTCCTTTGAAACTTCTTTTATGGAAGACTTGTTTAATGTGGCAATAACTTCAGCTCAGAGTTACAGGCACTGTCTGCCCTGAAGGAGGTATTCCTCTTTATTTTACTGGAAACTAATTTACAAGGAGGATCAAAAGCCAGAATTAAACAGAGTCAGACCCAGTAAACTTACCCCTAAGGAAATTTGAGATGCATGGTTAGTCTTCTGTTTCGTTTTGATGGTAAAAATAGGACCAGCAGTGTTACTAATGACAGCAGTAGCTTCTCCAAGGATGGGCACAACATTCTGACAAAACAGGGAATTCCTCCCTGTTTCCTCTCCCAGGACTGACAAGGGTAGCTCCCCTTGCCAGCTTGGGGAATCCCAACAGCCACAGAGGGGATGGCTGACCCCAGTCCATAGTGGCTATAGGTGCTACCCCAGAGGGACCAAGGGTAAAAGATGAGTGATCTCTGATGCAGCTAATGGCCATAGCAGAGTTGCCCACCTGCAACAGAGCAAATTGCTATCCTGCAGTGATGGCAAAGGCTGTTTGCATAACTTTCTTTTTGCGGCTGAAAGAACAGACTGTGGAACTGACCTTGTTCCATGGTCAAGCCAAGAAATGGTGCCTCTTTCCCAGGGAAAACAAGCAGCAAATGCCGGCAAAAACAGTTGTTAAAAGTAACTTTTTTCACAGACAGTAAAAAGCACTTTATTTCACTTTGTGGGACTGGCAGTGTTAAACACAGTTTCTCCATATAAAAATGTTTTTCAGTTACTTTAACAACTTTTAAACTGACAGGAGAAACAGCACTCCCATTAAAAGTACAGTACTGTCTCATAACAGTCCATTAAAATGCAAACTCCTAGCTTTAAATAACTTTCCTGAAGTTGAAGGTATCAGCAGTAAGTAACTATTAAATTTTAGTTTCCCCCAAAGGGAACTTAACTGCTTAGCAGATGAATGGCAGAAGTCAGCCATCAGTCCTTGAAACCACAGAGCAGCATACTTTTTGATGGCAGTAAAGCTCTGAAGGGCTTGGTGCCAAGACATGTGTTTTAGTCAGCTCGGCTCAAGCTCCCTGACAGTTTGAATGTGTTGAAGGTACGCTGAAGCTTTGGAAACAGGCCGGCTGTTGTATCCTTGGCAGGATGTATACTGCAGCAGTGGTCATTCTAACATCTTCTGTTATGGTAAGTTTACTCACACAATTGTACCTTTTACCTTTACATAACTAAACCTATTAGGAAAGACTGTTTTTAGTGTCCTTTTGCAGCAAACAGGTGGGGTTTGAAGGTTTCACAGGCCTCTTTGTCTATGTGGATTTCTGATTGTATTATTTTTGTCAGGTCTGCTCATAGCTAACCCTTACCATATAGACCTAAGGCTTATACAATGTCCATTGTCACGTCTGCAGCTTTCTTTGTGTTCTTCAGAAGACCAGTCTATGCTGCAGCAGCCTGGTCTGCATTTGTATTTCTTTGTCAAACATTACAAAATGGATGCAATTCTGAGGTCTAGGACTGCCTTTAGAGCCACTATCCTCAAGGATCTCCTGTCATGATACTGTTTCAGTTTTCTGTAGCTCAGGATTCTGATCCATCAGACTGATCGGGATGGATGGTATGAATAGGATATGGTAGTTATGTACTTACCATAACACATAATGTTTTCATCCAATCTGTCCAGTGCAACACCTTCTGTCCACCTTCCAAATTGCCATTCCTGGAGGACCAGAAGGATCATTACAGTTCTCCTTTAAGTCTCCTCAGAAGCCCATTTTTTTTTCCTTTACCAGCACACTTCAGCTGAGATAGCTCCTCTTAAAGGTGCATTATTGGAAGTAAAAAAAAAAAAAAAAAATTGAAGGAGCTTGACACTGGAGCACCATTTTAGCTTGCGAGGATCCAATGAGCATTCTGAAAATCCTTGTTTATATTGGACGGACGTGGATAAAAGGATCCAACATTATGGTAGGTACATAACTACCGATCCAGTGTTGTCCATTTTTATCCGATTCAACCATGGGTTTTCAGATCCAACCTCAGCACTGATTCTGAAGCTTCTTTGTTCCAGGGCTTTAACTCTGCTACCCATAATTCCCTCTACTCCACCTTAGTACCGTAGAACTTGTTTGCCACCTGAGGACTTCAGTCGTGTTTTTATTAGGGCTGTTCGCACAGACACATCCTTTGTGTGATATCTAACTTGTACTCCTCCCACTACAAAGAGATTTATCTGTCCAGTTAGGCTTAGTGTGTTTATATTTTAGTGTGTTTTACTGTTTTTTTGATAGGGTTGTCTTGTGTAGAGCCGGTAGTTAAGATAGTTGGTTTGTTAGGGTTGTCTTGTGTAGAATAGGTAGTTAGAATAGTTAGGTTTTTAGGTAGTAGTTTGTAGAGTTGTTACATTGTTGTGTTTTTTCTTGTATTCTAGAGTCAGTATAGTGTGCATTTTGTCTCTGTCTTACAGAGATATACAGAGTAAAGTGTGGTTGTTAGTATTTGTTAGCAAATTTTGTGTTAGTCATAATGTCAACCAGGGATTTAAAAAGTGTTCTGACTGTGGACACAACCCCCAAAGCCCCCCCCCCTCCTTACCAGGATCCTTGTACTTTGTGTGTGTATATTTGGGTGCTGCCGACCTCAGTGCCCAGTGTCAAGGTTGTGCCTCCTTCAGTCCTTGAGCACTCCATACCAGGAAGTGGTAGCTCATAAATAGTCAAGGGCTTCCTCCCTACTTCAATTACTTTGATTTCTACAACCTACACTACCTCTTCTCCAGCTAACAAACTGGGTAAGAGACCCAAAGGCAAGCAAAAAGAAAAAAAAGTGGATAGACAAGTTTTAATCTGACAAAATAGATTCTGAAAAGTCAAGGAAGTGTTCCCCGAATCTGAAAAATTCTCAACAGTCTGAACCGACAGTTTCTTGGGTCTGTCCTTCTCAGCTCTGGTCCCTTTTTTTCTGCAGACCCAGTGAGTCTGAGGTTACACTCCCCCATTCTCCAGGAGCGGACATATTTGAGACCATAATCAGTGGCTTCTTCTACCTGGTTATCCAAAAGCCTAACAGAGCAAGATGTTAACAGGATGTTACAGAAGTTCATTAGAATGCAAATCCAGCATGGGTTTCACTCGCTCTCCCCTGGGAAACGTACCAAGTCTTGAAACAGCTTACTCCTCTCTTTCTGGTCCCATTCCGCTCTTCAGACCCGACTGCCTTGGATCTGACCTGTCCTGGTGCTCTTTTGTCAGAAAAGACAGTCCAAGTTACTTCAACAGCATTCCTTCCTGTTTTGACTCAGATATGCCTGGATCCGGAAGAGACTCTGAGCCAAAACTTCGGTGCTAGATTTCAGGGGGATAGGTCAATACCGAAGTTCTTGGAACAGTCGGTTCCCCTTGGGGCCTTTGCACTCAATAGTTCAGATCCAAGGTCATCTTCAGGGTGGAGACCCATTGTTTCCAAAATATCTGGTGTATCTGAGAATAGGAGGAAGCCTATGAAACCACTGGCGATTTTGCCCTTCAGAGCTTTCAAAAGGGTCCTTTCAGTGCCGAGGGAAAAGATACTTCCATCCACCTATGTTCCATCCAAACCTTTTTTTCAATAAACATCTTTATTAAATTGTCACGTATGACTTGGGCAATCTTACATTTATATAACTGAAAAACAAAAAACATTGACACCACTTTAATTGCTAACATTATGCATGACAGACATCATTGAAACAACTGTAGTTGCAAACATTATACATCACCTATAATCTATCCAGTCATTGTCAGTTGAGCGTTATATGGCTCATTCAAGTCCTGCCTCATAAACCTTGTTCCTTCTCTGCATATATTGTTCCCACAATTCCCATTTTTTCCTATGTAGTTTGCAACGTCCCTTTTTTAAAGATCCAATACCAGTTGTTTTCTCTGTTACTATATTCAGTTCTTCTAGTCAAGTTGGTCTAGACTTTGTTTTCCATTTTCTAGTAATTGCTTTCTTGGTAGCCACAGTAATTGGACTCAGCAAGACTTTACTATATCTCGGCAATTCTGATTCTGTATCATAGCTCCAAAAATTATCTCCCTAGTCAATACAATCTGCTCACCCAGTGTCTCTTGACATTGTGATTCACAGGGAATCCCTAAAGTCTGCCACCTCATTACACTCCCAAAAAATATGATGTTTTTCGTGTTTCACTGTTGCAGTCATCACATTTGGGTTATCCCTGCCAGGGTAGCCCTCAGTCAGCCCGAATACCAGAGGCTTAGTATTTCTGCATCGGTTGCGGTCGCTTCAGGACTGATATCAGGTCGTCAGTAGTATAAAGTAAGGCAGCCGACGTCATTACATCAGTCTTTCTTGTTGAGGAGCCCGAAGCAGAAGCAGTTCGCACAAGTGCCGGTTGGCCGCTACCTGAGTTTTCATTTTCCAAATTGAAGTCGAAGTCTTCTAAAGCTAAGTACCCCGTTGGGGATTCTTTTTTCTTGCTCTAACCGATGTCAGAAAAAATTTGTCTCGCCTGTGGAGAGCAAATACCACACAGAGACTTTCATTCGCAATGAGTCACTTGCTTAGGCCCAGACCACGACGTTCTCCGTTGTCACTTTTATGCTTTGTTCAGTGCCAGAACTATGTCGTCTGGCCTTTATCGTAGCTAGATATTTTTGCTGTCAATCCTCTGTTTCCAATATGGCTTCGGTAAGCCATCCGACAGCAGATCTACCGAAAAAAAACGTAATGATAAAGATAGAGACAGACCGTACAGGTCCAAACCTACCAACGAAGCTTCCGTTAAGCTAGTCAGTTCTCCGGTCCTCAGTGAAGCGCTTTTGCAACCCCTGATGCCCACTTCTGTGGATTTGCAGGCTGCTACCATGACCCTTTTTGAGTCCGGTATGCTGCAAAACTCTTCATTGACTAAGGATCCTGCAGTTGTCTCTACCTTGGATGGGTGTCTGGAGTCACTGAGCAGGCGCACCGGCTTCCGAGGAAGTACTTTGCACTACAGATTCTCTACACAGACAGACTTCTTTCGCATCTACTGTTCTTTAGAAAACTACTGAGTTTCTAAGGCCCATGGTACGAACCACACCCAAAAAAGCAACGACCCCTTCTCAGACACCTGCTTCCTTGCCTCAGTCTCAAATGCTT
This sequence comes from Protopterus annectens, assembly GCF_019279795.1. Taxonomy (NCBI): domain Eukaryota; kingdom Metazoa; phylum Chordata; order Ceratodontiformes; family Protopteridae; genus Protopterus; species Protopterus annectens. The sequence continues at coordinate 483,267,353 of NC_056746.1, forward strand.
AAAATGGTGGAAGACCTTATAATGCTGATTAGGGGAAGCCAAGCTACCCCTTCCGAAAGAAAGAGATTTGTCCCCAGTAGTTTTATCTGAATAGGAGTCCGATGCCTCTGAATATGAAGACATGCAACCCCTCTGTGCTTATGATGATTCTGATGCAGAGGTTATCCATTCCTTCAGCCTCTCCACCCAAAGATTTTTCCTTTGGGGAAACCCTTCATACTTTAAGGGAGCATTTCCATTGGGAATGTCAGGACTGCCCTCAGTCTAAAGAGAGACTCAGGGAATTTTTAGATCTTCCACAGCAGAGACCCTTGGCCATTCCTCCTGTTCTGGATGTTGTGGATGATGATTTCATGGAATCTAGTTTAATTCCTGACACCCTCCGTCCTGCTCCCAGGAAACCTGACAAGTATTAGAGTCCCGGACCTTCTTAAATTTCTTTTCAAAAAATCCTACTGCTGACCTTGAGGATGTTTCACTGTTGCAGTCATTACACTTGGGTTATCCGCCGGCAGGTGACCCGCAGTCGGCCCAAGTTCCAAAGTCCTGGTCTGGCGTCGGTTGCTGTTGCCTCTTCCCTGACGTCAGTGCACCAGGGGTATAAAAGCTGCAACCGACGCCATTTTCCTCAGTCTTTCTTGCCGCACGGTGCCCGAAGTAAAAGCAGTTCGCAAGTGCCGGTCAACCTACTCCTGAGATTTTCCTAATTGAATTTCATATCCGAAGTCTTCAATAAAGCTAAGTACCCCGTTGGGGAAACTTTTTCTTGCTCCAGACCGATGTCAGTAAAAGTTAATAATTGTATTTCTTGTGGGAAGCAAATACCTCATAAGGACTTTCATTCTTACTGCATTCCTTGCCTAGGCCCTGACCACGACGTTACTAGTTGTCGGTTTTCTGCTAGATTCAGTAAACACACTATTAAACGTCTGTTTGATTTTGCTTTGCATTATTTTGGACGAAGATTTAATTACATAATGCCGTCGGAACAACCGACGACCGGAATGTATAAAAAACGCAAAGACAAAGAAAGACAGGCATCTGAGGTCCAAAACCGACGAAGCCTCTTCTAGGCCAGTCGCCAGTTCTCAATGAGGCACTTTCGCAGCTCCTGACACCCGCTACCTCAGAGCCGCAGGCTGTAACCGACAGCCACGTTGAGACACCGAGGCCTGTGAAACTCAAGGTATTGGGCCTACGGAAACTATACCCTCAGATGGGTCCGGAGCCGCTGAGCAGGCACTGGCTTCTGAGGGTGTTTTCAGACCTTCACAGCGTACAATTAAAGCTACTAGAGCAGCAAAGGCAAAGTCAAAAACACCATTAAAGACGAGGAAACAAGTGCAGCATTCTCCAGAACAGTCATCCATGCCAAAGAAACAGATGCTTAAAATGGCCGAAGACCTTATTACTTTAATCAGGGGCTCCCATCCCCCTCCTGACAAAAGGCCTAGGCAAGACACTGATTATGATTCCTCTGATCAGGTTTCCATTTCCTCTGACCAGGACTATTCTCTCCCTCCCTATGAGGACTCTAATTCTGAAGAGTCCATTCCTTCAGCCTCACTGCCTGAGGATTACTCTTTTGGGGAAACCCTGCACACCATGAAAGGAGCATTTCCATTGGGAGAGCCAGGATTACTCAGAATCCAAGAAAAGGTTCGGAGATTTCCTTTTATTGCCTCAGCACAGGCCCCTGGCTATCCCCCCTGTGCTTGATATTGTAGATGTTTTTTCTGAATCCAGTCTGTCTCCAGATTCTTTACCCCCTGCACCAGTAAAGCCAGACAGGTACTACAGGGTCCCTGACTCTCATAAATGTCTTTACAAAAACCCCGCTGCAGACCCAGAAACAATTTCTTAGGGTCCTAAAGGGGTTAAAGCTTCCACTGCCAATAATCCTGTCCCCTCAGATAGGGATTCCAGAGCTCTGGACAGATGGCGGAAAAAGTTTACACTTCTGCTACTTTAGCTGTAAGAGCTTTAAACTGTCAGTTTCACATGCTCAAATATCAACAGTAACTCATTGTTAAAGCAGAAAATGGTTACAAATATAGAAACTCCTGACAGTAAAGAAATTCAGGATTTATTGCATGCAGTTGAACAAGTGGGAAAAGCATACTCTGTAATGTGGTTTTGATTCATTAGAGGCTTCTTGTAGAGCTGCAGTTACAGGCTCAGTTATTCGAAGACATACTTGGTTGAAAGAACAAAGTTTACCTGACCATGTTAAAGTAAAATTATTGGATGCTCCACTACAGCATGATACTTTGTTTGGTGTTAAAGAAAATGGAGGATAAAGCAAAGTCAATGCAAACTGTGAAAGATTCCTTTACAGGTTCAACCACCTAGATTTAGCAGAAACTGGCCTTCAAAAAAATTGGTCCTTTCCAGTGTCAGGCCACAAAGAGGCAGATCTCAGCCCCAAGGCTCCTACAGACCTAAACAATGGGGTGCTTCAGCCCCCAAAGGAGGAGAAAACAAATCACAACCAGCTAGCACTTTTCTCAAAAAACTGGCACATGATCACCCAAGATCAATGGGTGTTGAACATAGTTTCTCAAGGGTACAGGTTCCACTTCCACACACTTCCAAAACCAAAAGGTATGCCAAACCTGCCACAAAAACAATGGGCAGAGGCACAAAAACAAATTGCTGCTCGTATGGGAGCTATTCAAAAAGTTCCACAAGAAGAACAGGGCCAAGGATTTTACTCACGACTTTTCTTAGTACCCAGAAAAGACAAAGCCTGGCGACCAATACTGGACCTGTCAATCCTAAATACTTTCCTGAATGTTCCAAAATTCAAAATGCTAACACTACAACAACTTCTGCCCATGCTGGGCAAGGAGGCTTGGCTAGTTACTTTGGATCTCAAGGAGGCATACCTGCATGTCCCAATCAGACAATCGTGCAGAAGATACCTCAGATTTATAGCAGGCTCAATGCATTACCAATTTTCTGTACTGCCCTTTGGCTTATCTACTGCGCCCAGGGTCTTCACAAAATGCCTGGCACCAGTAATTGCATTTTGCAGACAAAAAAGGAATTCAAATATATACCTACTTGGACGACTGCCTTATTCAAGCAGAGAGCAAGGACATTCTTCTAAAGCACCTGGCGTTTGAGAAAAGATTGCTAATTTGCCTAGGGTACACAGTAAACGAAAATAAATCAAAACTAGTGCCCTCTCAAGAGATAATATTCCTGGGTGCAACCTTAAATACCACTGCCCAGATGGCTCATCTCACGCCAGACAAAGGCATCTGACTCATTACTTTCAAATGATGGCAACAAAGACCCAGCTCCCTGCAAGAAAAATTCTGCAGGCCCTGGGTTTCATGGCATCTTGCATTCTACTAATTCCATATGCCAAACTGCATATGAGGAAACTACAATGGTATCTAAAAAGTGTTTGGACTCAGCATTGTCACAGCCAAGAGACAATCATAACCTTGATTCCCTGCCTACAGCAGGAGTTTCGATGGTGGTCCCAGGCCTGTCACCACAACAAGGGACAGCCTTTCACCTTACCTACAGCCAGGCAGACAATAACAGCGGATGCATCGGCTTATGCCTGGGGAGCACATATGGCAGAAAAATGTATTCAGGGCACGTGGCCCAAGGAACAAATGCATCTTCACATCAATCAAAAAGAGATGCTAGCTGTACAGAATGCCCGGACAGCCTTCAAGGACCTAATACATCCATGACAATTATTAATAAAGATGGACAATACCACAGTTATGTGGTACATAAACAAGGGGGCACACATTCCTACCCCCTATGCAGACAAGCCATGACCTTGTGGAACACAGCACTGACCTACCAGGTACATCTGCAAGCACAATTCCTGCCAGGAACAAAAAATACACTGGCAGACAAACTAAGCAGAAATCTCATGGATCCTCACGAATGGAAGCTAAATCCACAAGTGTTCAACATAACAAGGGAATGGGGACACCCAGACATAGATCTTTTTGCCTCACCTCACAATTTCCAAATACAGAAATTTTGCACAAGGACTTATCACTCTCAAGCATGGAAAGTGGATGCTCTATCTTTCATCTGGAAAAACCTTACAGTCTATACTTTCTTCCGATGCCTCTTCTCCCCAAGGTGCTTCTAAAAGTCAGATGAGAGGCCAAAAATGATCCTGATTGCACCAGACTGGCCACGCCAGCACTGGTACCCAATTCTAAAGACTTTGCCCCAAGGCCCACCTTGGCCTCTACCTCAAATCCCTCATCTTCTGACGCAGCAAAACAGTCAGATTCTGCACAGTCAACTCAGAAACTTAAACCTGGCAGCATGGCAGGTAATGTAGCCACTCAGACTGCACCTCCCTCTAAAGCTGTTATGGATGTAATTTTGGAAACCAGGAGACCCAGCACTAGGAAATCTTATGCAGAAAAATGGAAGAGATTCTGTGCTTGGAACCAGGCACAAGGGCTCGACCCACTGGTCCCTAATATACCTCAGATTTTGCAATACCTGACTGAGATGACAAAGGCCTATTTTTTTCATCTATTAAAATCCATGCCTCCGCCATTTCAGCTCTTTACAATACGGATCCTCCTATTTTTTCACATCCTCTACTACGACAGTACCTCAGAGGGGCAAAGAATATAAGACCCCCTAGGATAGCACCAGTACCTACTTGGGACCTCAATTTTGTTTTAGAAAAACTAACACTGCCTCCATTTGAACCAGCCAGCAAAGCTGATCTAAAATTCTTGTCGTAGAAAACTGCTCTGCTCCTAGCAATAACTTCAGCAAGAAGAGTCTCAGAGTTACAGGCATTGATGGCTGTGGGAACCTTTCCTCATTTTTCACCAGGACAGGGTTTCTGTAAGGACGAACCCAACATTCATGCCAAAAGTGGTCTCCAATGTGGCCTTAAACCAAACCATTCATTTGCCTACTTTCTACCCAAATCCCCAGAATAAAGGGGAAAGACTTCCGCACGCTTTGGATATACACAGGCAGCTACTATTTTACTTAGACAAAACAAAAGCTTTCAGAAAAACTGAGCAACTGTTTGTAGCATATACTGCAGGATCACAAGGAAAACCTATTACAAAGCAGACAATCTCCAAATGGATAGGACACTGCATCCGCTTCTGTTATGCACATCATGGCAAATCTGTGCCTAAGGGCATTAGGCCTCATTCTACCAGAGCAGCAGCTTTCCACAGAGGGGTACCAACCAAAGACATATTAGAAGCTGCAACCTAGAGCTCAGTGCACACTTTTACCAAGCACTGTCACCTACCTCTCTACTCAAATCCAGAGCAGGCTTTGCCACTGCAGTTCTGCAGGGCTTGTTAGCCTCGCCAAATCCAATCTAGACCCAGCCACCCAACCTCAGCTTTGGGATTCTACCCAAGTGTAATGACCGCAACAGTGAAACACGATGAACATAGTACAGTTGTGTACCTACCATAAATGTAGATGTTCGAGTGTATTCACTATTGCAGTCCAGATTACCCACTCACCATCCCCCTCTTTGCTGGGACTATTCTGTACTTTTCAACTCTATACAACCTATGTGGTGTATTTGCTTGTAGATGAAGGAAATGTTTATAGCACTATATGCATGGTTGTTTGGCATATTTTTGTCTTTTTAGCCTTCATATCTGGGGGCACCCGACATCTGGGGCAAGAAAAACTGAAGAAAATGGTGTCTGTTGCAACTTTTATACCCCTGGTGCACTGACGTCAGGGAAGAGGCGACAGCAACCAACGCCGGACCAAGACTTTGGAACTCGGGCCGACTGGAGCCTGTCGGATAACCCAAGTGTAATGACTGCAACAGTGAAGGAATTAAAGCAACTTCTGCTAAGAATCCCACCCACTCAGATAGGGATTCCCGAGCATTAGACAGATGGGGTAAAAAAGTATACACCTCTGCTACTCTTGCTGTTAGAGCACTAAATTGTCAGTTCCATATGGTAATATTTCAGCAGCATTCCATGGAACTCCTCAAACAAAAAATATCTTTTCCTGCTTGTGCAGAAAATAGAGTTGCAAGACTTAATGCATTCTGCAAGTCAGGTAACTAGGCACACCTTACACTGTGGCTTTGATGCCCTAGAAGCGTCTTGCAGGGCAGCAGTCACCGGTTTTGTCTTTAGAAGGCATGCTTGGCTTAAGGAACAGCCCTTGCCAGACCATGTCAAATCTAAACTATTGGATGCACCCTTGCACAAAGGCAACTTATTTGGCAACAAGGCAGAGGAGGTCATTAAAAAAGATGGAAGAAAAAGCTAAATCTGTGCAGACAGTTAAGGATTTCCTGCAGGTCCAGCCATCAGTAGGCATTGCCCCTCCAAGCACTGCTCCTTTCTTGCCCCCTCCAGGTTAGTTCAGCCCAGACCCTGGGGTAGCAGACCCCCCACGCAGCAACGACAGGGAATGCAGAGATCAAAGCAATGTAGTACCTCCACTTCTAAACCAGGGAGTGCAAAGCCACCCCCTCATGGTAAGAACTCACAATGACTCTCCACTTCCACCCCATCCCTCTGCCCACCTGCACTTGCCCCTGGAAGGAAAACTCTCCTTCCACGCAAGCACCTGGGCCACCATTACCAACGACCACTGGGTCTTCAACATAGTGTCCCAGGGATACAAATTTTCTTTTCACACACTCCCAACCCCAAAAGGGTTCCCAGATCTTCCTCCAAATCAGTGGGCAGATGCCAACAAAGAAGTTATTTCCCTGCTCTCCATGAGGGAAGTAGAGCACTTTACTGCAGAAGAGATAGCCAAGATTTCTACTCCAGGCTCTTCCTGGTACCCAGAAAAGAGGACACCTGGCACCCCTTCCTTGATCTACACATTTTAAACACCTTCCTGATGATACCAAAATTCAAAATGCTCACCCTCCAGCAACTACTACCTATGCTCTCTAAGGATGCTTGGCTAGCCACCCTAGACCTAAAAGAGGCCTACCTACACATCCCAATCAGGGAATCCTGAAGGAAATTTCTACGTTTCAGGGCAGGATCTCTGCACTTTCAGTTCTGTGGGCTTCTGTTTGGCTTATCTACTGCTCCCAGAGTTTTCACAAAATGTCTGACTCCTGCCATTGCTACTTGCAGGCAAAGAAATATTCAAATTTACCCATACTTAGATGACTGCCTAATTCAGGCAGACAGTCAGGAAAAGCTGCTCAAGCACCTGACCTTTGTAAAGGACCTACTGACCTCCCTAGGGTACACTATCAATGGAAAGAAATCCAAACTAGTACCCACCCAAAAAATTATATTCCTGGGAGCAAGCCTGGACACAGCATCCCAGATGGCATTCCTTACACCAGAATAGCAAACTTACCTGACAGTCTATTTCTCTGAACTAGCCACCAGACCCCAGTTATCCGCACGTTCTGGGGTTCATGGCTTCTTGCATTCTACTCATTCCATATGCCAGACTGCATATGAGGAAACTTCAGTGGTACCTAAAAAGCCTTTGGTGTCAACACTCACAAGACCTGGAAACTCTTGTACCAATGATACCTTGTCTAAGGAAAGATTTTCTTTGGTGGGCAGCAGCATGCTACCACAACAAGGGGCTACCCTTCTCACCACAGACGCATCAGACTATGCCTGGGGTGCACACCTGAACGGCAGGTGCATACAGGGCCAATGGAGCCCATATCAAATACATCTGCACATCATCTAAAAAGAGATGTTAGCTGTCCAGCACGCATTGATAGCTTTCAGACCCCTTCTCTCCCCAGGGGCTTTACTGATCAAAGTAGACAACAAGCAGGGGTGGGACTCCCACCTACCCTCTATGCAGGCTCACCTTGACCATTTGGCACACAGCCTCAGCCATGCAACTACACCTGTTAGGACAATTCCTGCCAGGCTGTCTAAACTCCTCTGGCAGACAACTTAAACAGAAATATTCTGGACCCACATGAGTGGCAGCTAAACCAAAGTACCTTCACCCTTATAACTCTGAAATGGGGCACCCCGAAGGTCGACCTCTTTGCTTCCCACTCCAACCATCAGCTCAGCAAGTTCTGCATCAGGGAGCCTCACTGCAGGGCCTGGAAAGTGGATGCTCTATCCTTTCAGTGGGGTCAACCTCTCGGTCTTTGCATTTCCCCCACTACCTCTCATTGCCAGGGTACTGCTCAAAATAAGGGAGGAAAAACCGAGGACAATCCTGATTGCCCAAGACTGGCCACACCAGCTCTGGTACCCACTGCTGCGCAGCCTGTCCCCTCTGCCACCATGGCATCTCCCTCAGATCCCAATACTCCTGACCCAGAGGGAAGGGGAATTCATGCATCACCAATTGCAGACCCTCAATTTGGCAGCCTGGCTTATTCCCTGACCACTGTACAAGCTGCCAATCTCCGTAAACAGGTTCTAGAGTTATACATGAGGCCAGACGCCCTAGCAGTCGAAAGTCTTATGCTGACAAATGGAAAAGGTTCTGCACCTGGATCCAGGTTAAGGGAGCTGATATGGCACAGCCCTCCCTACCTGCCATCCTGTGGTCTATCCTTTTCCTCTATTAAAATTCATGCCTCTGCTATCTCTGCTCATTTCAGCACTGAGCAACCTCTTTTCTCACACCCTCTCATCAAACCGTTCCTAAGAGGGGCTAGCAACTTGAGGCCACCCAGAAGATCACCTACCTCAGCTTGGGACCTAAACTTTGTGTTGGAAAAACTCAACCCTGCCCCCCTTTGAACCAGCAGCTTCAGCAGAGTTAGTTTCTCTCATGGTAGACAACCTTGCTTCTGGCCATCACTTCAGCAAGAAGAGTATCCGAAATACAAGCATTAATGGCTGTAGAGCCCTTCATCACTTTCCATGCTGAAAGGGTCTTCCTCAGGACTATCCCATTCTTCATGCCAAAAGTGGTGTCCATTGTGGCTCTCAGCCAATCCATTCAGTTGCCCACCTTTTTCCCTAACCCACAAAACAAGGGGGAAAGAATACTGCACTCTCTAGATGTGCACAGAGCTCAGATTCTATCTAGACCGGACTAAATCATTCAAAAAAAAAGATCAGTTGTTAGTCAGCTTTGCTGCAGGAGCAGAGGGCAAAGCCATATCTAAATAAACAATTTCCAAATGGATAGCACACTGCATCCATTTCTGCTACAAGCAACATTGGAAACCTCACCCTAAGGGGATCAGGAGTCATTCTGCCAGAGCAACTTCCACCTCTACAGCTTTCCTCAGATGAGTCCCTACCAGGGACATCCTGGAGTTTGCAACATGGACATCTGTTCATACCTTCACCAAGCATTACCACCTGCCTATCTTCTCCAATTCCAGGGCAGGCTTTGCCACTGCAGTCTTGCAGGGCATCCTAGCCAGCCCCCAGTCTTCTTGACTGCCTCCACCCTTTTCCTTAGCTTTGTGAATCAACCCATATGTGATGACTGCAACAGTGAAACACTAACATAGTACAGTTATGCGCACTTACCATAAATGTAGATGTTCGGGTGTATTCACTGTTGCAGTCCTTGTTTCCCTCCCTCCATCCTCCTTTTCTGTCTCTCTCTCTCTCTCTCTCTCTCTCATTACAAGAAATTTTTTGGTATTTACTTTCTACTGGTGGGGTTCTTCCACCATATCCTGGCTCCCACTTGGGGGCTCCTGACAGGGCAAGAAAGACTGATGTAATGGCGTCGGCTGCCTTACTTTATACTACTGACGACCTGACATCAGTCCTGAAGTGACAGCAACCGACACAGAAATACTAAGCCTCTGGTATTTGGGCCGACTGAGGGCTACCCTGACAGGGATGACCCGAATGTGATGACTGCAAAAGTGAATACACACGAACATCTACATTTATGATAAGTGTACACAACTGTACTTTCCTGGCCACCTCTTTCTTGCCCATGACACCTCCAACATTTGCTATCCACCTGAGGAAAAATACTTTGGAATCTACTTGGTGTATAAAAATACCTATGTAAGCACTTCCAGGCAAAGATCCTAAATCTTCTAGACTTTGTTGCATATTTGGGCGATACACATTTATCCCCCCGTTGTCTCTCTGTGGAGATGTACATTCATTCCCCATTGTCTTTGTGAATTGCTTATCCACTTTCTCTTCCCAATCCTTTCTAAGCTCCTCTAATTGCTGCTTATAATTATCATGTAATATTTTATATGGTCCACTAATTATTCCCTTTTTTAATGGCAGCTTCTGTTCTAGATTCTATTAAAAACTCTACCGGTGCTGGTCTTTCATTTTAGGACCCCTTATTTCTTTCTCTTTGCCTATACTCTATCAGTCCTTGATAGGGAGGGAAAGCTCTAACCTACAGTCCAAATAAATTCTTGGCCTCTTCCCATTCTATTACCTTTCCCTTTCAAGTTATTTGCTCTCAATACCTTGGTTCCTTTGCCAGTTTTTTCCAATAAATTCCAGCCCCATTTTGCCTATTATCTAACCTACTAACCACAGTCTTGCCTGTCAGCGGAATCTCTTCTCCATTCTCATGCTGGTTTAGTTCTTAAACTACTCCCTGCTAATTTATGAATATAATACTCTGTATGATTTTTGTTGCTCTCCTTAAGAGGCTGCATCCAAAATCCCAATCTTTCCTTATTTCTTGATCTTCCCCCTGTATCATCATCATTCCTTTCACTTTGAATTATAGTTTTCTGCTTGTGCTATGTACAAGAGCCTTAACTGTGTTGCTCTAAAATACCCCCTCAAGTTGGGTAATCCTAGGTCCGCCTTGTTCTATTGGAAGAATCAGCTTGTCCCACTTGACCCTTGCTATCTTCCCTTCCCAGATAAATCCTTCAACTATTTTTTCAATTGCTATCCACAGCTTGTCCTCTGGTTGATAAAAATATGCCTGGCCTTGGATTTTTTAACTGCAACACCTGTGGAGTAATGGGGGTCTATGTTATCTAATCGAAGATTTATAACTTTGAATGCCATATGGCTGACACCATATGGTTGAAGTTAGAAAACTTTGAATTCTAACTTTGAATTCGTAAAAGAAAAGAAAACACTAAACCCCAAACTAAGGGAAGACTTTCCTTTACTGCACTGTGGTGTGATCTCGGAGTTGGTATATTTAAATAGCCGGGGGGGGGGGGGGGGCTGCTTTAACATCTTGGGTGATCTTTTTTTATTTTTATTTTTTCCCCCGTATTCAAAGTTTTCTAACTTTGGCCATATGGTATTCGAAGTTAGAAATCTTCGATCAGGTAATATAGACCCGAGTAATGTACATCATAGAATGTGGTTGTGAACCCATTAATTAAATGGTATATTGGGCAGACAGACACTAGTGAAGAAAAGAATTATGGAACATCTGAGAGACATTAGAAATGGTAGATTAGACAGCCCTGTTGCTCAGCATTTTCAATCTGCACATAAGATGATGTCCAATAGTTTTCTTGGCCAAACCATACTCGACACGAGATAGAAAATGTTAAGGATGGAGGCCAAATATATTATTAATTATAAAACTTTAAGGCCCAATGGTTTGAATTTAGTGCTGGATTTGAATGTATAGATATGAAAATGGTGTCTTTTTTTTTGTTTTTCTCCTCCTCTGCATTTTGTAGATTGGGAATTAAGTGAAATGCACAGAACTGTTAATGTATTTAATAGATAAATTCAGTAGTATACACATTTTTTCGACAGTGAACTTTTAATGTTAATGGTGGTTCTTCTTGCCGTTCAATTTCAAAATTGTTGAAATGTTTGAAAATATATAATTGTGTTTTATGGTGAAAAGAATGGTGTTTATTTAAAAAAAATTGTATCTCAAGCTGTTCGTCAATTTATTGTGTTAATTAATGTCAGTTATTGTGTAATTGAAGTGATTATAAAAGAATGCTATCCATATGATGTGATTGTTCCGTGGAAGGCAATACAGCCGAGGTACTAGGAGCTTCAGTAAATACTTTTGGATAGTGTGGATCCTGGCTCTGGTGTGCGTTTTTTATACTCTCCCTGAGCTTCACATCCACATACCTACTCAGTCACCCTTATTCCCCAGCAAGGCTAATTTTTCATCTTTTAGGTTTAATGGCTTGTACAATCCTATAGGTTCCATAGGCAAATTTTAGAAGAGTACTCCAGTGGAATTTAATGGTGCAGTGGTCTTAAAACTTTCTGCATACAGAAATTTGCCTTATTTAATCTGCACAAAAGCACATCATCTGGTGGATAAGATCTTCAGTGACACAAGGATGTCCATTCCAGTTAGATCCACCTGTGGCTATAGTAACTTCAGATACATCCCTTCTAGTTTGGAGGGGCATTTAGAAGGGAGGATGGACCAAGGTACTTCATCACACAGCGGTCAGTATTCATATCAATATCTTGGAAAGGAGGGTAGTCCTCCTAGCATTGCAGGCATTCTAGGATGTCCTCCCCAGGGTGTGATTTTTGTACAGTCAGACAGCATGTTGGTAGTCTTTTACATTAACAGACTGAGAGAAATGCACTCCCGTTCTGTGTAGAAAGGCCATGAGAGGTTGGCAGTGGGTGATTTCTTATTTTCTGATAGCAACACACATACTGGAAACTTTCGATGTACTAGCAGTCAAACTGAGTAGGACTATCTTAATGCCTCAGCAGTGGTCCCTCAATCCAATAGCGACGGTCTTGATTTTCTGTCACTGGGTCAAACTTTGCTGAGATTTCTTTGCATCTTACCTAAACAACAACTGCAGATGTTCTTCATCTCACATTGCTGCAGTCCTTACACTTGGGTAGTCCGCTGTCCTCGGTCGGCCCGAATATCAAAGTATTAGGCTGACGTCGGTCAAGGCGCTTAAGACTGACATCAGGACGTCAGGGTACAAATGCGCATGACCGGCGTCATATCCTCAGTCTTTTTTGCCGCATGGTCCGATGCAGAAGCAGCGTTGCAAGTGCCGTTCGGCGTTCTGAAATTTTTCGAATTCGGAGTTTCAGACCGAGTCAAAGTTGGCTAAGTACCCCGTTGGGGAATATTTTAGTTTTTTCTTGCCTCAGTGGTTTACCGGATGTCAGAAAAAGTGAATAACTGTATTTCTTGTGGGAAGCAGATACCGCATAGGGATTATCATACCGTGTATTCCTTGTTTGGGGCCTGAGCACGACGTTGTTGGGTGTCGCTTTTGTGCTAGGTTCAATAAGCGCACTATTAAGCGAAGGTTAGATTGTGCCAGGTTGGTCTTCGAAGCGGTGCAATTATAATATGCCATCGGATGCTCCGGCCCGCTTCTTCAAGAAGCGCAAAGACAAAGCAGCTAAACCCAGGCAAGAAGAGTCCGTTCGGACGCCGGTTCTTTAGAGGCCAGTGGAACCGGTGGTTCCGCCGGAGGCTTCTCTGGAGTCCCAGGGGGAGACTTTGATTTTGCAGGATGTGGCCTCTCAGGAGGCAGGTCAGGCTGAAGGGGCTTCTCAGGTTACTGTACTCCCTCCCTTCCTAGGGTGGTTAGGCCCTCTCCTTCTGTTTCCAAGGCTTCTCCCAGAGGCAGGCCAGGTTTAGCTTCTGTTGGTGTCACTCCTAGTTCTTCAGGATCTGTGCCCAAGAAGCACATGCTTAAAATGGCAGAAGATTTAATTACTTTGATTAGAGGTTCTTTGCCCCCTCCTGATAAGAGGCCTAGGGTGGAACCAGAGTTGGGGAGTTTTGAGCAGGCTTCAGATGTTTCAGAGTCTTCGGCTGAAGACCTGCAGGAGTATTCTCCTTATTCTGATTCTGATGCAGATGATTCGACTCCTGCTTCTCCTCCAGAGGATTTTTCTTTTTCAGAGACTCTTCATTCCATGAGGGAACATTTTAAGTGGGAAGGTCAGGACTTCTCTGATTCCAGGAAAAGGCTTAGGGAATTTTTGCTTTTACCCCAGCATAGGCCTTTGGCTATACCACCTGTTCTGGATGTTGTGGAAGATGTGTTTGCAGAGGCTTCACTTAATCCTGATTCTTTGCCTCCTGCTCCTGTTAAACCGGATAGATATTACAGGGTGCCTGAGGCTCATAAATATCTTTATAAGAGTCCTAGGGCGGACCCAGAAACTGTTAGTCAGGGACCTAAGGGTGTCAAGGCCTCTGTTGTAAAAAATCCGGTTCCTCCAGATAAAGAGGCCAGAGCTTTGGATAGATGGGGAAAGAAAGTCTATACTCCTTCCACCGTAGCTATGAGGGCTTTGAATTGCCAGTTTCACATGTTGAAATATCAAAACTATCTTCTTTCTCAATTGAAGTCTAAGGTAGATGCTCTGGCGGAAGGCATTGAGTGTAAAGAATTACAAGATTTGGTACATGTCTCTGAGCAGGTGGGTAAGCATTCTTTACAATGTGGTTTTGATGCTGTACAGGCCTCGTCTAGGGTGGCTGCCACTGGGTCAGTTCTTCGCAGGCACGCCTGGCTGAGGGATCAGAATTTATCTGACCATGTTAAGACAAGGATTTTGGATGCTCCTTTACAGTCTGATGTGTTGTTTGGTTCACCTGTGGAGTCAGTCTTGAAGAAAATGGAAGACAAGGCTAAGTCTATGCAGGCTGTTAAAGATTTTTGCAAGTTCAGCCTCCAGTTTAGTAGGAATTGGCCTGCTAAGGGGTGGACGACCCTTCTTATGATTCACAGTCTAGGGGTAGATCTAGGCGTGGTAGGGGCAGAGCTCAGAGCTCCTTCAGACCTAGGACAGGGAGTTCACCTGCACAATCTTCAGGTGAGGGCAGGGGCCAGTCCTTTCGTAAACAGGCCCAATGACCTACCTTTTCAGCTGCCAGATCCTTCTTGCCTGGCAGCACCTTTGGGAGGAAGGTTGGCACTCTTCAAGGAAAATTGGAGTTTGATTACTCAAGACAGATGGGTATTGGATATCATACACCAAGGTTACAGGTTTTATTTCCATACCTTGCCTCCTTTCAAAGGCATGCCGGACGTTCCTCCTCAGCAAAGACTAGAGGCTCACAAGCAAATTTCTCTGCTGCTCCAAATAGGGGCCATACAACCGGTCCCTCTGCCAGAAGTGGGCCTAGGATTTTATTCTCGCCTGTTCCTAGTACCAAAGAAGGGGAACACGTGGAGACCAATTTTGGATTTATCTATCCTCAACACTTATCTGGACATTCCCAAGTTCAAAATGTTGACGTTACAACAGCTTTTACCTCTGCTGGGCAAAGATCACTGGATGGTGACTCTGGATCTCAAGGAGGCTTACCTTCATGTTCCTATCAGGCTAAGTTGCAGGAAGTATCTGCGTTTTGGCTGGGACTTCTCATTATCAGTTCTCTGCATTGCCCTTTGGCTTATCTACTGCGCCCAGAGTGTTCACGAAGGTTCTGGCTCCAGTGATAGCTTTCTTCAGGCTAAGGGGAATACAGATCTATCCTTATTTGGACGATTGCCTGATTCTGGCCCAAGAAAGGACGAACTTCTTCATCATTTACAATATGTGATAGCAGTGCTAAGATGCCTGGGGTATTCTGTGAACGAAATAAAGTCCAGTCTAGTACCCTCTCAGGACATGTGCTTTCTGGGTGTGAGACTGAATACAGCATCCCAGATGGCCTTTTTGACCCCGGACAAACAAAAGAATCTTTCTCTTTACTTCCATCAATTGTCTCATCAGTCCAGGCTGACTGCAAGGACAGTCCTTCAAGCCTTGGGGTTCATGGCATCTTGTATTCTGGTGCTTCCCAATGCCAAACTGCATATGAGGAAGTTACAATGGTATCTCAAAAATGTATGGACACAGCACTGCCAAGATATGGACACTGTCATTCAGATAATACCTTGCATTCAAAAGGAATTTTTGTGGTGGGCTCAGGAATGTCACCTAAACAAGGGACTCTCTGTGACCCGGCCAGAGGCGAGTCAGATTCTAACGACAGATGCCTCAGACAAAGCTTGGGAGCTCATCTAAATGGAAAGTGGGTACAAGACACGTGGCCTGCCAGACTTCAACATCTACATATCAACCTGAAGGAGATGTTAGCAGTCCAATTTGCATTAATAGCTTTCAAGGATTTACTTCTTCCAGGGCAGGTGTTGGTTCTAACAGACAACACAACTGTCATGTGGTACATCAACAAGCAAGGGGGAACACATTCTTATCCTCTATGCAGGCAAGCAATGATTTTGTGGGAGACTGCTCTCAGTTTACAGCTAAATCTTCAGGCAAGGTTTCTGCCGGGAGCACAGAACTCCTTAGCAGATGTGTTGAGCAGACAAATTATGGATCCCCACAGTGGAAATTGGATCCTCATGTATTTCAGAAATTGACAGTGTTATGGGGAACTCCAGACATAGATCTGTTCGCTTCTCCACTAAACTACCAGCTGCCAAAGTTTTGCACAAAAGGTTTCATCCCACAGCTTGGAAAGTGGATGCTCTTTCATTCAATTGGAGCAATCTTCATGTGTATGCCTTTCCACCTCTGCCTCTCCTCCCAAAGGTACTCCTGAAGGTCAGACAGGACAAGCCAAAGATGATTTTAATAGCTCCAGATTGGCCTCGACAGCACTGGTACCCATTACTGAGAAGTCTGGTGCGGGAGCCTCCATGGCCTTTGCCTTGATTCCACATCTGCTGTCTCAGGAGAACAGTCATTTACTCAATGTAAAACTTCACTCTCTTCACCTAACAGCCTGGCATATTCTGTTTTAAACCCTGGAGGGTCTCAGCTTCCACAGCAAGTTTTGAATGTTATTTTGGAGGCCAGAAGGCCTAGTACAAGGAAAGTGTACAGATAAATGGAAGAGATTTTTATTTTGGAGTACAGCAAAGGAATTTGATGTTTCTAAGCCTAATTTAAGTGTGGCTCTTCAATATCTTACTGAGTTACTGGACAAAGGTTTGTCCTTCTCTTCTATTAAGGTTCATGCTGCAGCAATTTCTGCTCACTATGACTGTGACCCACCATTGTTTTCTCATCCTTTGTTTAAGCAATTCCTTAGAGGGGCTTAAGAATATAAGACCCCCACGTAGAGCTCCTACTCCTGCTTGGGATCTCAATTTTGTGTTGGAGAAACTCACTCTACAACCTTTTGAGCCTGCAGCTACTGCCGAGTTGAAATATTTATCATGGAAGACTGCTTTTGTGTTGGCCATTACCTCTGCGAGAAGGGTTTCTGAATTACAGGCCCTTATGGCGGTTGAGCCTTTCTTAATTTTCCATAAGGATAGGGTATCTTTTACTAATCCTTCCTTTATGCCTAAAGTGGTTTCTAGTGTGGCTTTAAACCAAACTATTCATTTGCCTACTTTTTATGCAAACCCCAACGTAAAGGGGATAAGATTTTCCACACTTTCGATATACACAGGCAGTTGCGATATTATTTGAGCAGAACTAAATGGTTCAGGCAGTCTCAGCAGTTATTTGTTTCATTTGCTTTGGGTTCTCAGGGCAAGCCTGTGTCTAAACAAACTATTTCTAAGTGGATTGGGTTTTGTATTGCTTTCTGTTATTCCCATCATGGTAAGGAGATTCCAGCTGGGATTAGGCCTCATTCCACTAGGGCTACTGCCACTTCTACAGCTTTTTAAGGGGTGGCAACTAAAGATATTTTGGAGGCAGCTACTTGGAGTTCAGTGCATACTTTCTCTAAGCATTACCACCTTCCACTTTACTCTAAATCTAGGGCTGGTTTTGCCACTGCAATTTTACAGGGCATTTTGGCAGCTCCTACTGCTTTATAGTTTTGCCATCCTCCCTTACCTCTGCTTTGGGATTCTACCCAAGTGTAAGGACTGCAGCAATGTGAGATGAAGAACATAGTACAGTTTTGTACCTACCATAAATGTAGATGTTCGAAGATCCACATTGCTGCAGTCCAATTTACCCTCCCTCCTTCCCCTCTGTAGTTAGAGGCGGTTGTGTGGTTTGGGTTGTAAATATTGTGGATATTGTATATATTGTACATATGATTAGGGCAAGGGTGGTTGGTTGTTTTTTGCTATCTTTTGGTTTTGACCTTTCTTTTTAGGGTCTTCTGACATCTGGGGCAAGAAAAGACTGAGGATATGACGTCGGTCATGCGCATTTGTACCCTGACGTCCTGATGTCAGTCTTAAGCGCCTTGACCGACGTCAGCCTAATACTTTGATATTCGGGCCGACCGAGGACAGCGGACTACCCAAGTGTAAGGACTGCAGCAATGTGGATCTTCGAACATCTACATTTATGGTAGGTACAAAACTGTACTTTACATTTCCCTAATCCCTCTGCAGGGACAGTCACCAAGGGGGGGGTACTAGTCCACACTTGGCCCCTCAAGTCTCCTCTTTTTTTATCTTCATTGCCCATAATGAACAAATTCATACTGAAAAGAAGAATTTGTAAGGCCAGAGTAATCCTCGTTGCTTTCTTCTGGCCCCAGCAAATGTGGTCTCCCTTCCTGTGGCCTCTACTAGTGCATCCACCACGAATGTTGCATCAGTATCTAAACTTAACACACCCATCCAGATTTTTGCCTCTGAACCAGAGATCCATTAAATTAACTGCTTGGTTCAGCCAGTTCTAACATTAGCCAGAGATGCCAGGCTCCCAAATGTGGTTCAGATCATATCTGCCTCTCAAACAATCCACTGTGATCTACCATTTCAGTTGTATCAAAAGGTTTAGATTCCCTTCATTGCTCCTATTCCTTCCATATTAGAATTTTTGTCTGAATTTTTCTATAGCAGTTCTAATTATTCCACCACCAAAGTGCAAATGGCTGCAATCTCAAGTTTCTACATAGGAAAGAATTATAATGCTATAGCTTCCTTAAGACACTCTAAAGCCTTTTTGAAAGGAACTTTTCTCTTGTGACCACCTGTCGGAGATCCATTACCTTTCTGGGATATTAGTTTCATGCTGCAGGCATTAACTCTGGCCCCTTTTGAACCAGCAGCATCCATTGATTTGAAGTTTTTCTCTTGGAAAACAATTTTTTCTAGTGGCTGTTACATCAGTCAGATGGATTTCAGAGCTGCCAGCCTCCCTATCTGGTATTCCTTAAAGACAAGTTTCCTTGAGCACTAAAGCATTCTTCCTTACTAAAGTGGCATCTGAGACTAACCTAACTCAGTTAATAAGTCTGCTAGTCTTCTTCCCCATATTCTCAATCAGAGGTGAGTACATTTTACATATGCTGAACATTTATTGTAAACTTGGGTTATATATTCATAGAACCAAGAAATTCAGAAAGTCTGATCAGTCATTTGTTGCTTTCTCAAAGTCTAAACTAGGTAAAGTGTTTAAGGTTGCTGCTTACAGATGGTTATCAGAGTGCATTTCTTTTGTGTACAATAAAAAGGGTTTTCTCTAGCTAAACCTAATGCTCATTCCACAAGGGTAGTGGCCATGTCAACAGCCTTTTCTAGTAGACAGCCCATTGAATACATTTGCGCTGCAGCAACTTGTTCATGATTTATATCTCGTTACAAATTGAATGTATAGTCCAGATCACACTTTGTCCTTTGGTTCCACCTTTGTCAAGAACATCCTTCTTTGATGCCACCCAGGTAAAACTGCTTGGAAATATGTCCTGTGGTTGAACTGGACAGAAATAGACAACATTGGATGCAAAAGTTATGTACTGACCATAATGGCAGATCCATGTGTCCGATTTTCATCCACTTCAATCTCCCTCCTTCCTGACATCTTTCAAATTGACACAAATTGGGCTTCTGGTAGCTGTGATTTTCCTGCACACCTTATCTATGGAACCAGCCCTACATGCCTGTATGCTGTGTTTAGTCTAAAATGTAATTGCTATGGATTATTTATTGGGGCAAACTTGATCTGAGGTACTCAAGTGGAGTGGAGGAAATTATGGGTAGGAGAAGGGTCAGAGCCCTGGAATTGAGAAGTTTCAGAGTCTATACCAAAATCAGATTTGACAACCCATTGTTGAACTGGATAAAAATCTGAAAACATGGATCTGTTGAGTACATAACTTTCATTTTTCTTGCTTCCAAGTCTAGCAAGGGTGGAACCAAATGTGTGTCTGTGTGTGTGTACCTCTCTGCAAAAGAGAAGAGTTCGTACTCCACCCAATTCTCACCACTTTTTACTGAGCATGGATGATTTAGATTGCATTCCATCCGTACACGTTTACAGTAGACTTTCCTCATGTAATGGAGGAATGCTTGGAAACCAGACCCTAGAAGGTCATAATTAGCGAAGTGGAAGATATTCTTCAGGTGCCTTGCCAGAGACCAGAACTCTAATTCAGATAGAGGTATATGATTGTGTGCTGTCTCAGACCTTGGTAAATCAGGTTTATCTTGTGCTTCTTTGAAGGTACATACTTCATCTGTCTGTCCTTAGAGCTTCTTATTCCAGTCACCTACTACTGGTAACCTACATCTCTTACCACTTATCTTGTTCATCTCCAGTCTGTCATGCTTTCTTGTCTTCATTCCTCCTTTCCTCCCGTTTCTCAGCTTCATACGACATATCCCACTGTCTCTGTATACTCTCTCCTACCTTCATATTCCTAGTTTTTGTAATTGTATACCACTGTCATTACTTTCGTAGGATTTTCTTCACCCATACTTGAAATACACTGCAATTTTACTCTAGTGTAAGGTTCTGTAACCATTATTCTGTAAACTAATCACTGTTAATGCATTTTGTCAATTTTTTTTTTTTTTTTTTTTTTTTTTTTTTTTTTTTTACAAATCTGTAGTTAGTTTCTTTTTTAAATGTAGTGTGGCTTAACACATGGACTTAGACTGGACATAATCCTAGGTGGATAAGTGTTCTACTCCACTAAAGAAAACTAAATAAAATTGCAATAGGCATCTTGCACCTCAGACCCCCAGCTTGAACTTTGCACTTTAAAAGGTTAACTTACTACTCTTCAAACAAGCAGCATCTGTGAACCTGAAATTGACTTCAAAATAGTATTCCTCATTGTAGTTGTCACTCGGAGAAAAAAAAGGCATCAGCGATTCAGATCATAATGGGTGAAGATATATGAGCACTAATCTTATTTTATGCCCATGGAGGATACAGAGGTAGTCCTCACCCAAACTATACAAGTACTTGTTTTCTTCCCAGTTTTTACAGTATGGAATTAAGATGTTTGCACTCACTAGATGTTCAGACAGTTGAGGTATTATGTGGTTGGAACCAAAGCCATTAAGAGCAATTCTCCTTTTGCTTGGGCCAAACTGGGGCTACCCATGGTTAAAGATGTCTCCAAATGAATAGCACATTATATCGAATTTTGTTACAAGACCAGTCAAAAGATTATACTTGAAAGATTCCAGACCCACTGCACTAGGGATACAGTTATTGATGCCTTCCTGAGCTAAGTTAGTATACAGGATATCTTAAAAGTGGACACATGGTCTTTCAGAGTGGCCTCCAGGGCAGGAGTGTTCACCTTTGCCAACTTTGAAGGGCAAGGTTATCTCTCTCTGTGCAGTAGTCCAGCTACTTATTCCTGATGGGGGAGCTAAGCAGCATTAGAAAACTTTCAGTACATAGACTGTAACAGTAGTCCACACAAAGAACATAGTACATTTGTGTCGACAACATAACACAATTGTAGACATTAAGTGTGAGATCACTCTTGCAGTCCTATTTCCCTTTTTCCATCCCCTCTCGGCTGTATGTGTAATTTTAGCCTGGATGGGTACCTACTTCCATTCCCCTTTTATAACTGCTATTTGTATATCCCTCTCCTTTTGTGCAGGACGAACCCCTGGTGTTTCAAGGGCTGTCATTTAGGTTAGCACTGTTGCAAGATATGCAAGGGAAGGACTAAAGATGGTGAAGAAAGACACCACCACGTATGTACCTGGTCCGTAAAGGCATCCAAGTTAAGTTAATGGGGGCATGAAAGAAGGGTGACAGTTTCATTTGTCACATTGGAAATAGGACCCCCAGCCTGTGGCAGAATTCCCTACAGTAATAACTAGACCACATTCAAAACAAATGCAGTTACGGTAAGTTGCCTGCACATCTTTACTTTGCTTATACTGATTGCTTAATAAAAAGGAAAAAATGTGCTAATCTGATCTTTGCTGTGTTTTGTTTTTGACAGGATGACATTATTGATGATGTTGATAGTTTTGTAGCTGCTGCAGAGACTCTTAAGGAGAGAGGAGCATACAAAATATATCTTATGGCTACTCATGGTCTGCTGTCTTCAGATGCCCCCAGGCTTATAGAAGAATCTGCTATTGATGAGGTAAACTTCCCAGCAATCTTTTTTTTTTTGGGAATGAGAGTATGTCTTATTTCTGAGCTGATTAAATGTCTGTCTTGTACTTGTACAACAGAAGTAACAGAAAAGGACTAATATGGCAGAGATATCTTTAAATGCTCTGACTTTTTATTTTATCATATTGTGCTCCAATCATGCCTAAATTGAAGGTGAAACTTTTGCTTTACAACTAATTAGAGGACCTGTTATACTGCCATTGTGACTTATCAAAAAAAATATCTCCAGTCATAATTAGAACACATTGGTGAATTCAGAATGTGTTCGAAGTCTTACTATACAGCTCAACTTCTGTTTTACTGCATATGATCAAATCAGTAGCAGCAGTTTTAGCTAAACAAGTAGTTCCAAAATAATGCATACGGCTCATATAAATGAGACTCCATATTTATTTATACTGCTTTCCAGTTTCTTGAACTAGTGAGTATCTTGCACCTTATTGGATGCCAATATGTAAATGTGTAGGTGAGCGTCTTTTTAGGAAAAACTGCAACTACAGTCAGCAAGCACACCTCAATGAAGCATCACTTTCGGGGAACTTATTTCAGGTTCGCTATTAATGTGGCATCAATCATGCCTGCTGTTTTTCATTACTGCCTATTATTTTCCAGTGTCTTGATGGTTTACAGATATTTGGGATTTAGAGGACACTTATTCTTCTTGATTCTCAGATCAAAGAAAAGAAAGCAAAATTAGCCTGCATTGGTGATGTAGGAGGATAGCTTCCCAGCTATGGCCCAGGTGACCCAGGAATGAGTAACTTGGTGTGATGGAAGATGCAGACTGGGGGAGGATGAGCATGCCTGTCTTGGTGGTGGATGTGGGATGGTATCTGCCTTCAACTAATGCTACATCTTGGTGGAGACATGGGCAAATCGTCTTGATTGCAAGGTAGGCTTCTCTTTGCGGGTGGAGGGCAAGAGTCGAATGACATGAGCAGTGATGCTTGCATCATCTTAGCTTTCTCCAGTTACAATCTTACTTTCTGTAACTATCCTCAGAGCGTTTGTAGTCCACTCCTGTGCTCTTGCCTGTCATCAGTGAAAGGAGGAGTTTGTCCTCTCCCTAGAAAAGGAGGGCCCATCTTGTATAGTTTTAGCAGGTTTCAACCACTCCCCTTGATCACTCAAAATGTATGTAAGAAAGGATAGTCTTAGCCATCTTAGGGGATAAAGACCGTGAGGTTATTCTGCTGCTGGAGACTGCAGGATCAATCAGAATTCAGCTGGGGACCCCTTCCAGGAGTAAGGGATGATGGTGAGAGAAGCAAAAATAGATCTGTAGAGAATAGGCAGATGTTTTTCGTGTTTCACTGTTGCAGTCCTCACATTTGGGTTATCCTTGCCAGGGTAGCCCTTGGCCAGCCCAAATACCAGAGGCTTAGCATTTCTGTGTCAGTTGCTGTCACTTCAGGACTGATGTCAGGTTGTCAGTAGTATAAGGTAAGGCAGCCAACGCCATTACATTAGTCTTTCTTGCCGCGGAGCCCGAAGCAGAAGCAGTACGTACGAGTGCCAGTCAGCCGCTACCTGAGTTTCGTCTTCCGAATTGAAGCTGAAGTCTTCTTAAGATAAGTACCCCGTTGGGGATCCGTTTTTCTTGCACTAACCGATGTCAGAAAAAGTTAACAATTGTATCGCCTGTGGAAAGCAATTACCACACCGAGACTTTCATTCTTACTACGTCACTTGCTTAGGCCCAGACCATGACGTCCCCCGCTGTCCCTTTTGTGCTTTGTTCAACGCCAGAACTATACGTTGTCGGGCCCTTATCGTAGCTAGATATTTTTGCTTACAGTCCTGGAATTCCAATATGGCTTCAGTAAGCCATCCGACAGCAGATCTTCCAAAAAAACGTAAGGATAAATACAGACACAAACCGCACAGGTCCAGACCTACCGACACTTGCATTAAGCTAGTCAGTTCTCCGGTCCTCAGGTGCTTTCGCAGCCCCTGATGCCCACTTCTTTGAATTCGCAGGCTTAGTGAGACCCTTTTGGAGTCCAGTATGCCGCAAAACTCCTTTTCAACTAAGGATCCTGCGGTTTCTCTCCCTTGGATGGGTCCAGAGGCCCTGAGCAGGCACCAGCTTCCGAGGAAGTGCTTCGCACTACCAATTCTCGACACAAATCAATGACCTCTTTCACGTCTACCGTTCTTTCTAAAACTACCGAGTTTCTAAGGCCTAGGGTACAAACCACACCCAAGAAACCGACAGCCCAATCTCATGCACCTGCTTTCTTGCCTCCGTTTCAAATGTCTAAAATGGCGGAAGACCTTATCATGCTGATCAGGGGAAGCCAAGCTACCCCTTCCAAAAGAAAAAGATATTTGTCCCCAGTAGTTTTGTCTGAACAGGAGTCTGATGACTCTGATGCATTTGAATATGAAGACATGCAACCCCTCTCTGCTTATGAGGATTCTGATGCAGAGGACTCCATTCCTTCAGCCCCCCCCCCCCGAGGACTTTTCCTTTGGGGAAACCCTTCATACCTTAAGGGAGCATTTCCAATGGGAATGTCAGGACTACCCTCAGTCTAAAAAGGGACTCTGAATTATTAGATCTTCCACAGCACAGACCCCTGGTCATTCCCCCAGTCCTGGATGTTGTGGACAATGTTTTCCTGTAATCCATAAACAAGGTTCGCTGTAGAGAACCAAATAAGGGAATGAGACCGAAGTTGAATTAATCCAAAGGTTGTGTAAAACACTTTATTCGTAGTTCACCAAAAAACAATCCTTAACGCTTTACACTGATATGTTTTCGAATGTCTTCCTCAGAAGCCAAAAGCTTAATCAATTAAACACCCCTCTTTTATAACAAATTCAATAAAATATTCAATAATTGAATTAATTCAACTTCGGTCTCATTCCCTTATTTGGTTCTCCACAGTGAACCTTGTTTATGGTTTGGAGTGTTCCTTTTGTTTGCTATTCAATCTGTTTGCTGTTTTTTGGTTTCCTGTAATCCAGTTTGACACCTGACACCCAGAAAACCTGACAGGTATTGGAGTCCCTGACTCGCACAGATTTCTTTTTAAAAATCCTACTGCTGACTCTGAGGTCATTTCTCAAGGGCCTAAAGGAATTAAAGCAACCTCTGCTAAGAATCCCACCCCCTCAGATAGGTATTCCCAGGCACTAGACAGACTAGACAGATGGGGTAAAAAAGTATACACCTCTGCTACTCTTGCTATCAGAGCACTAAATTGCCAGTTCCATATGCTAAAATTTCAGCAACATACCATGGAACTCCTCAAACAGTGTCTTCCTTTTCTGCTTGTGCAGAATCTAAAGGGTTACAAGAGTTAATGCATTCTGTAAGTCAAGTAACTAAACATACCTTGCACTATGGTTTTGACACCCTAGAAACTTCTTGCAGGGCAGCAGTCATCAGTTCTGTCCTTGGAAGGCATGCAATGCTTAAGGCACAGCCCTTGCCAGACCATGTTAAATCTAAATTGGTGGATGCACCTTGCACAAAGAGAACTTATTTGGCACTAAGGCAGAGGAGGTC
The DNA here is from genome assembly GCF_019279795.1 of Protopterus annectens. Taxonomy (NCBI): domain Eukaryota; kingdom Metazoa; phylum Chordata; order Ceratodontiformes; family Protopteridae; genus Protopterus; species Protopterus annectens. Next base: position 483,293,039 of record NC_056746.1, read on the forward strand.
TTAACAAAAATGGAAGAAAAATCTTAAATCTATGCAGACAGTTAAGGATTTCTAATAGGTCTGGCCACCCAGGTTCAGCAGGCATTGCCCCTCCAAGCACTGGTCCTTTCCTGTTCCCACTAGGTCAGTTCAGCCCAGACACCATGGAAGCAGACCCCACCAGACAGAAGCCACAGGGAATGCAGAGATCAAAACAGTGGAATTTCTCCACTTCAAAAACAGGGAGTTCTAAGCCACCCCCTCATGGTAAGAACTCACAATGACTCCCCCACCCCCTCCCTCTGCCCACCTTCACTTATCCCTAGGAGGAAAACTCTCCTTTCATGCAAGCACCTGGGCCACCATTACCAACGACCGCTGGGTCCTCAGCATAGTGTCCCAGGGATGCAGATTTTCTTTCCACACTCTTCCAACCCCAAAAGTGTTCCCAGATCTGCCTCCAAACCAGTGGGCAGAGGCAAAAAAGCAAGTCCTTTCCCTGCTCTCTTATGGGGCAATAGAGCACACTCCTGTAGAACAGATAGGCCAAGGTTTCTACTCTGGACTTTTTCTGGTACCCAGAAAAGAGGGCACCTGGTGCCCCATCCTCGATCTATCCATTCTAAACTCCTTCCTGGTGATCCCAAAATGCAAAATGCTCACCCTCTAGCAACTGCTACTCATGCTGTCCAAGGATGACTGGCTAGCCACCCAAGACCTAAAAGAGGCCTACCTCCACATTCCTATCATGGAATCATGCAGGAAATATCTACGTTTCAGGGCAGGCTCTCTGCACTTTCACTTCTCTGCACTTCCCTTTGGCTTATCTACTGCTCCCAGAGTTTTCACAAAATGTCTGGCTCGCGCCATTGCCTTTTGCAGACAAAGGACTATCCAAATTTACCCATACTTAGACTGCCTAATTCAGGAAGACAGTCAGGAAAAGCTGTTCAAGCACCTGACCTTTCTAAAGTCCCTACCCTCCCTAGGGTACACTATCAATGAAAAGAAATCCAAACTAGTACCCACTCAAAGGATTTTATTCCTGGGAACAAGCCTGGATACAGCATCCCAGATGGCATTCCTTACACCAGAAAAGCAAACTTACTTGACAGCTTACTTCTCTCAACTAGCCACCAGACCCCCAGTTATCTGCAAGGAAAATCCTGCAAGCTCTGGGGTTCATGACATCTTGCATTTGACTAATTCCATATGCCAGACTGCATATAATGAAACGTCAATGGTACCTAAAAAGCCTTTGGTGTCAACACTCTCTCAAGAACTGGAAAATCTTATACCAATGATACCTTGCCTAAGGAAAGATTTTATTTGGTGGGCAGCAGCATGCTACCACAACAAGGGACTACTTTTCTCACCCCCCACCCAGACCCTCACCACAGATGCATCAGACTGCCCGGGTGCACACCTGGACGGCAGATGCATACAGGGCCAGTGGAGCCCACAGCAAATCCATCTGCACATAAAACCAAAAAGAGATGTTAGCTGTCCAGCACGCATTGACAGCTTTCAGGCCCCTTCTCTCCCCAGGGGCTCTCCTGATCAAAACAGACAACACCACTGTGATGTGGTATATCAAGCAGGGTGGGACTCACCCTTACCCTCTATGCAGGCTGGCCATGACCCTTTGGCACATAGCCTCTGCCATGCAACTCCACCTGTTAGCACAATTCCTGCCAGGCTCTGTAAACTTTCTGGCAGACCACTTAAGCAGAAATCTTCTGGACCCACATGAGTGGCAGCTAGACCAAAGAACCTTCACCCTAATGACTCAGAAATGGGGCACCCCAAAGGTTAGACCTCTTTGCCTCCCACTCCAACCATCAGCTCAGCAAGTTCTGCACCAGGGAGCATCACTGCATGGCTTGGAAAGTGGATGCCCTATCCTTCCCCTTGGTCAATCTCTCGGTCTATGCATTTCCCCCACTACCTCTCATCACCAGGGTACTGCTCAAAATAAGGGAGGAAAAACTAAGGACAATTCTTATTGCTCCAAACTGGCCTTGCCAGTACTGGTACCCACTGCTGCGCAGCCTGTCCCCATTGCCACCATGGCATCTCCCTCAGACCCCAACCCTCCTGACCCAGAGGGAAGGAGAATTCATGCATCCCCAATTAAAGACCCTCAATTTGGCAGCCTGACTTATTCCCCTGACCTCTGATCAATCTGCCATCCTCAGTAAACAGGTTCTAGATGTTCTACGTGAGGCTAGATGCCCTAGCACTAGAAAGGCTTATGCTGAAAAATGGTAAAGGCATTCTGCACCTGGATTCAGACCAAGGGAGCCGATATGGCACAGCCCTCCCTACATCTCATCCTGGATTAACTAGCTGACCTGCTACACAATGGTCTCTCCTTTTCCTCTATTGAAGTTCATGCCTCTGCTATCTCTGCTCATTTCCACACTGAGCACCCCCCCCCCTTTACTCACACCCTCTGATCAAACTATTCCTAAGAGGGGCTAGCAACTTGAGGCCACCCAGAAGAGCACCTACCCCAGCTTGGGATCTTAACTTTGTGTTGGAAAAGCTCACCCTGCCCACATTTTAAACAGCATCATCAGCAGAGGTTAAACTTTCTGTCCTTAAAGACGGCTTTTCTTCTGGCCATCACTTCAGCCAGAAGAGTCTTTGAGCTACAAACCCTCATGGCTGTAGAGCCCTTAATCATCATCCATGCTGACAGGGTGTCCCTCAGGATTAACCCATCCTTCATGCCCAAAGTGGTGTCGTGTGGCTCTCAACCAATCCATTCATTTGCCCACCTTTTTCCAGAACCCACAAAACAAGGGGAAAAGGATCCTGCACTTTGTAGATGTGCACAGACAGCTCAGATTCTATCTAGACATGACTAAATCATTCAGAAAGTCTGATCAATAGCTGGTCAGCTTTGCTGCAGGGGCAGAGGGCAAAGCCATCTCCAAACAAACCATTTCCAAGTGGATAGCACACTTGCATCCATTTCTGTTACAAGCAACACAGAACATCTCCCCCTAAGGGGGTCAGGACTTGTTCTACAAGAGCAGCCTCCACCTCTGCAGCTTTCCTCAGAGGAGTCCCCATCAGGGACATCCTAGTGGCTGTCACCTGGACATCTGTTCACAGTTTCACCAAGCATTACCACCTGCGTATCTTCTCCAAATCCAGGGCAGGCTTTGCCACTGCAGTATTGCAAGGCATCCTAGCCAGCCCCTAGTCTCCTTGACTGCCTCCACCCTTTTCCTCAGCTTTGGGAATCAACCCAAATGTGATGACTACAACAGTGAAACACGAAGAACATAGTACAGTTGTGTATATTTACCATAAATGTAGATGTTAGTGTTTTGACTGTTGCAGTCCTGGTTTCCCTCCCTCCACCCCCCTCTTCTTTTTTTCTCTCACTCCTTACAAGGAACTTGTTGGTATTTACTTTCTAATGGTGGGGGTTCTTCCACCATATTCTCGCTCCCACTTGGGGGCTCCTGACAGGGCAAGAAAAACTGATGTAATGGCGTCTGCTGCCTTAATTTATACTACTGACAACCTGACGTCAGTCCTGAAGCGACAGTAACCGATGCAGAAATACTAAGCCCCTGGTATTTGGGCCGGCTGAGGGCTACCCTGGCAGCGATTACCCAAATGTGATTACTACAGCAGTGAATACACTCTTAACATCTACATTTATGGCAAGTGTACACAACTGTACTTTTTCACACACATACTCTGGTAATTGAATCACAAGTGCTAGTATGATTCCTAGTACATGTGCTTGTAAATAACCTGGGACTTGCCACCCTGAACTATATGAAGACACATGATGGAGTTCTCTTGACTGTGTGTCCCAGGCTGGTATGAGTCTAACATTAATTAGTATTCTTCCTTCTCCAAGGGTGATGCTACAATATGAGCAAAAACAAATTGACATAACAGGCTTAGATTTTGGTGCCATTTGAAAAAGGTACAGTATTTCAGCATGGGAGGGTACAGTTGCTTTGCCAGTGATGGTCTGCACCTATCCTGTTTGAGCTTAGAAATATTGGCTAAAACCTTGTCCAGCTCCATAGTGCCTTTTTTATGCATTGCCAACCTGATAAACTTTCCAATGTAGCAAAACCATCCCAAGAAAATATGAAGGTTTTACTGTTTAATGCCGAGAGTCTAAACAAGAAACTCTGTCCTTACAAGCTTGCCCCACTCAGGAGAATGTAGACGTCTCTGCAGTTCTAGACATAGTTTAGAGCTGTGCAGAGCACCCAGCAGAGCAGGACTGTACTCCTTTCCACACACTTATACCAGTTACTGCACAGGAAGGAATAAAAGGCAGACCTGTCTCGATTTTCATCAGCATCTTAAGACTCATTGAATAGTATTTATGCACTTGAGCTCCTCCATGCTCAACTTAACATAAGCAAAGTCCCATGCCATATCCTTGTAAGCTGTAGGTTCCCCTCTTTGACCCAGGAACCCCTCAGTTTTTAAGTGTACTGGAGATGCTCTCCATTCAACTTAATGTCATATTCATGGGTGACTTTAACTACCCTACTCATCTATAACCTCAAACGTGCAGGCCCAGAGATTCATAGATTTTGTTTACACAAACACCCTGTACCAGATAATCCATATGCCAGCTAGGGCACAAACATCCTTGATGTGGCCCTTTGTAAACTTGGGAAACTCTACACTCCTCTCACTACTGTAACGTCCCCACTGGTCAGGTCAGACCATAAGGTTCTCCTTTGAAAAAATTTAAATACAGAACCCCAGCAAACCCTGGTCCTTTCAGGAATTATTCTACAGCAAACTTCCTGTTAAGTGACACCCTGGCAAAATTCCAAGCCCCTTCCCCCAAACCCTGAGCACCACTGCCTATGTAGAACTATTAACAGAAGTCCTGTACAGTGATATTAGTAGCTACATTAAGGCAGCTGCCTATCCAGAAAATGCACATGATAAAACTCAAAACAAATCTTGGTGGAATCCCAGCATCAGTCAGCTGTATAAAAAAAAAAATCATGGCAAAAGTTAGCAAGTGCACTGCTCAGCAAGGAAAAAAATCCCTTGCCAATCTAAGCAAGCAACTTAGCTTTAGTAGACTTGCTTAACATTGTAGATCTAAGGTAAAAATTGCTTCCCATGCCAAAGACAGGCAAAGGGGTTTCTTCAGTTATGTCTGCAACCTCAAAGGCAGTAAACAGTAGTGTGCCAAACTAATTGTAAATAGAACCATTTCTGCTGAGGGAGAAGATCTAGCAAATCTACTGGTTAACAAATTTAGCTCTAGTTTTACCTCCATCTTCCCCAGACTGTCCTCTGTAAATACCCTCTTTAATAACTTCTCCAGCTGTCAGTAGGGAGCAGGTTGTCAATGCATTAAACAAGGCCAAGAATAGTGCATCAGTGGCCCTGATAATATCCAGGGTGCCTCCTTAGTACCATGAAACATGACCTATCAGGATCAGTTGAATCACTATTTAACAGTAGCCTGCAATACCAAGTGAATGGAGGACTGTAACTGTTATTCCTTTGCACAAGGGTGGTCCATCTTCATACCTAGGTAACTACAGACCTGTAAGTATGACTAGTCTCTTATAGAAGACCGTGGGAAGAATTTGTGATGAAAATACAGTGACATAGGAAGCCTTCAGTCACCTGTGTCCAGCCCAGTTTGGTTTTGCCAAGTGCAGGTCATGTCTACTCTGTCTGGTGAACTTCTATGAGAAGGTCACCTAAACAAAAGATGAGGGAAAAACCAGTGCATGATGCATACTTTGACCAAAACTTTCAACACAGTATCCCACTCAGGCATTATTGGCACTCATGAAATTTAGCTGGCTCACAGATAGGACATAAAAAATTAGGATAAGTGAGTCTACTGCCACAGAGACAGTTACTAGAGAGCCCCTAAAGGCTTGGTGCTGGGGGCACCTTCGTTTTAAGTGTCTGTTTCTCTGTTGGCAAAGGTAATGTTAAGGGCTTTTGCTGACCGTGTTTGCAGACTATTGCAAACTGTATGCACTTAGATTTCCCCCCAGTGACACCAGGTGCCCTTCAAGAAGTCCTGAAGCAGACAGTGCGAGTGCAATGATCCAAAACATAATGCCAAGAAATTCCTTAATAGTATCTTTTGGGAAGACGGTTACTTCTGGTAACTACTACATTGACAGTACCCCCCCAAGAGTAGAGCCAGTAGTCTGGGTTTTTGGGAATGCATGTATACAGCAATCTGACCTTTGGTTGTGTCTATGGTGATAAGTAAATCATTTTATGTTGTGCAATTTACAAGCAAGGGTATGGCATCTAGGTCCAAGGATGTCATTCTTATGATATACTTGGCTCTTATCAGACCACTTATTAAGTACAATGCAGTGACTGGAATGTCGAAAAAGATGCCTCACAAAAAGAATACAGGACATTGTGACTACCTCCTCCTCTGGGCAAGTAATCAAGGAGCCTGAATCCTCACCGCTGGCACCTGTGGGGAGCACTCACTGGGAGGATAACAGGTGCACATGATTCTCTGTCAGTCGTGAAGAGATTTGCTTGTTATGTACTCATAATTTGCTAGAACATGTTGAGACTGAGATTTTAAATTTTCCCCTAGTCAAAGAGGACCTTTTTGGCCCCTCTGCACTGAGCTGAGGTTCTTATGATTTCTTAGAGAGAGGAAAGTTGATCGGGGGGTGACGCATCTCCCAACCTTCCTTTTTTAAAGATTGTACATTTTTCTTTCCACTTGATGATCTTTTTTGCATAAATGTTTAAGTGTCAAGATGCCAATAAACAGGATTTTAAAAAGCATCGTCAAGGAGGCTCCAAGCAGAGAGGATAGCACACACAAACATAAAGAACAGTCCAGGAAGTTAGATTGGCTTTGTCTCTTCAGGACTCTGCCACCTTCATGGCAGTCACTCCATTGATTCCTCCATGCTGAGTAACAGAAATATCAATGTTTTTACCAATTCTGGAGCAGATGTTATCCTAGAGTGTCATAGAACCAGAGCTTTTACCAGATGGTCATAGGGTTTTTATTCATGGATCTATGTGCTTCCAAAGAAACAAAGAACTTGGAGACCAATGCTAGATCACGCCTTTCTCGATATTTTTATAAAGCTCTGAAACTTAAAAATATCCCTTCAGAGTCCTATAATTACTTATTGTTGCAAACTTCATGACATTAACGTTATTTTATATTAGGCAGTTGTACAGACTTTTTCCAGTTGTCAAGAATCATTGACAAGAATTAAAACACCAAACTGAGGAGTTTTTTTTTTTTTTTTTTTTTTTTTTTTTTTTAAGTGAACTTAAAAAAAATCTCTCGTCCTTCTCATAGAAAAGTTTTCCCAGGATGTCTTTTAGCTTTTACCTATGTATAGTTTTTCCTCCTCCCAGACAAATTAGAGGTGCTGCATCTGCCAAGGAATTTCCTCAGGATTCTGGGGTACATGGCCCTTGATTCCTGTGGCCTGACTTCACATGAGGAAAATTCAGTACCTTAGGTCAGTCTGGACTCAGCATCAACACTCCTTATCTTTTCATATCGTAGTCCTGGGGTTTATAAGAAGGGGAGTTACTGTGAAAGGTGGACCAGTTCTCTCTCAATCCATATCTCCTTTTCTGCCTCATTTTCAGTTTGTTACAAGAGATGTTTCAGATCTTGCTCGGGGGGGGGGGGGATGCCAGGTCTGTGGAACAAACAAGACAGACAGAAACACAATGTCAAACGATTGGTGGTAATAAATGGTTTGAAAGCCTTGAGACATATCTGCTCTCTAGCACCTCTGCATGTTAGACAAAACCACAGTGATGTACTACTTGAAAAGGAGACGACTGATCCTACTTGCTTTGCAGACTTGCTATATGATAACTTGTTTTTCAGACAACAGGATCAACAAGATCCATCTCAAAGATCTTCAGAGTTTAGATTCCATCGGTCTAGTTTCAACCCTCCGATGGACAAACATGTGGCTATTTTTCAACAGGCTATCAAAGATCTACATTTTCATCTGGGTTCAGAAAATACCATTAAACATAATTTATCCAAGGCCGAACAACTAGCCTTAACACATCTCATCTAATATAGTTATTCTTTCTGCTGATAAAGGGTGGTGCGGTTGTCATCATGGATGCTGATTATTATTGGGATGAGGGAAATAGACAGCTGTCCAACCCCTATCACTACATGAGGATGACCACTGATCCTACCCCCAATTTTAAAAAAGAAATTGATGGTTTCTTAGAGGAAGCGGTTGAGGCAGGTATTATTTCTGATAACACCAGATCACATTTAACAGTCATGGATCCTGTGAAACAGTATTTATACCTATTACCAAAAATTCATAAATCTTCTCATCAACCACCGGGTAAACCCATAGTCTCAGGGATTGGATCACTCACGGAACCCTTGTCTGTATTCCTCACGGATAAACTTAAACCTCTCTTACCATTGATTAGAGACTCCAGGATACAACAGAGTTTTTGCAAATTGTTTCGGATTCACAATTAGAGCCACATTGGTTAATGTGTACTCTTGACGACAAATCTCTGTACACCAGTATTCCACACTGGGCGGGATTAGCTGCACTAGATTTTTGGTTAAATAAAGCCGGTATTTATCCCCCTGGCTTCAATACATTATTGATCTGTATGGCTGAACATATTCTCACAAAAAATGTTTTTTACTTCAAACAGGATTGCTATTGGCAGGTACAGCTATGGGTGCTTCATTTGCACCAATTTATGCTGACCTTTACATGGGATATGTGGAAGAACACATTATTTATGACTAACTTCATAACATATATATACCTGAAATTGACATCTGGAGAAGGTATTTGGATGACTATTGGCTTGTTTGGAAAGGTGGTAGTGATTATTTACATTTACAGGAGTTTGTTGAACATCTCAATGGAAATGTATGGGGTGTGGAGTTTACGGTTGATTACCATCAAAATGAAATACACTTTCTTGACGTTATTTTACAACATCAACCAGATAACACCTTAAAAACTTCTGTATACCGTAAATTTCCTGAATACAACACCTTGTTACATGCAAACAGTCTTCATCCAAAACATACGATCAACAATATTCCTAAATCCCAGTTTTTATGCCTTAAAAGGATATGTTCCTCCGAACAAGATTTGATACAACATCACGAGGATCTTGCCAATAGGTTTCTAATAAGGGGATATGCTAAACATACAGTTAGTTCAGCTCTGCAATGGACCAAAAATCAGACTAGGGATACACTATTACAGTATCGTAGACATTATAAGCAGACTAATCAGGAGATTTTGAGATTTGTTACTGCATATGGCAGGAATACTATGCATCTTTTGGACATTGTGGATAAACATTGGAACATACTCAAATCTCACACTCTATTAGAGGACCACTTGGGGGATAGGTGTTCATTTTCGTATAGAAAGGGTAAGACACTGGGATCCCATTTCTCTTATTATAAGAAAATAGCACCAAGGGATGATGTTTTTCATCAGAGAACCTTAACGGGTGAAAAACTAGTTGGATCATATCCCTGTGGACATTGTAGTTTTTGTAACTATATATTCAAAACCAAAACATTTACTAGTAGGAACACTGGACCGTTATACAATATTCGTTGTTTTGGTAATTGCAGTGCAGATTGGATTGTCTATCTTGCCACATGCACTTGTCAAGCCTTCTACATAGGTCAGACATCCAGACAGTTCAGGATTAGAATATCTCAACATTTGGGTGATATTAGGAATGTTAAGGTTACCAATGCGTTATACAGACATACATTGAATCATCCCACTGCCAAATGTTCATCTAGCATTTATAGATAACATCACAGGCAATCGGGCTTTCAAAACAGGATGGCATGAAATTCTTAATAACCAGGAAATTCTTAATAACAAGGAAAGAAAATGGATAGTGAAACTTGGGGGTCTCTTTTCCCCTGGACTTAATGATGAATTGTGATATTTTCTTTATTATATTATATTTGTGCCAGATTTACTGTTGCAGGAAATTCATTATTAATACACATGCTTTTTGTATTTACAGGTTTGTGTATTGATTAATTATAATACTTTTATTCCATGACAGGAAGTGATGTCATATTACCTTATTGGAAAGGGTTATTTATGTTGGGCTTTTCCTTTATTTCAGTGTTACTCTACTGATGAAAGCTATTGCTGAAACCGGTCTAGTTCTCAGCTTAATAAAGCTCTTTCAGCTCATCATTGGTGCTGGCGTTTTCATTTTGGTCATACTAACTTGGGAGGTAACATCTCAACTCGTTTCAACTATGTAATCTTTATAAATTCCATTAGAGTAAAACATTGTAGCAGGCAAGCCAAGATATACCAGACCCTCATAAATGACAACTTGCAAGAATTGACCTAGCTTGGGAGGTAACATCTCAAATCATTTCGACTCTGTAATCTTTATAAATTCCATTAGAGTAAAACATTGTAGCAGGCAAGCTAAGATATACCAGACCCTCATAAATGACAACTTGCAAGAATTGATCTAGCTTGGGAGGTAGCATCTCAACTCGTTTCGACTCTGTAATTTTTATAAATTCCATTAGAGTAAAACATTGTAGCAGGCAAGCTAAGATATACCAGACCCTCATAAATGACAACTTGCAAGAATTGACCTAGCTTTAGCTAACACTTCAGTAACTGTTGGCTTCCTTTCAAAAAACACTGCATGACTCCTTGCAGATAGGCTTTGAAGACAGATGCCTTTTCATTCCTATGGATGGGTCTGTTCCTTTACACTTTTACACCCTTTCCATTGATACCAAGTTTCCTTCAAAAAATCCAGGAGGACTGTCCAAAGATGGTGACTCCCTTTTGACCCAGGCAATAGGGGATGTTCATCATTCTCACTGCTGCTGTAGTTTTTGGCTGTTTGGGTCGAATCCAGACCAGGTTACAAACCGTGGCCAGTTTTTAAAAAGCTCTGGCCCCTCCTAAATCTACACTCTGCTGATTTGCTAATCTCTTGGAAGGGAATAAGCAGTTGGAGAGTAACTTCAGAGCTTTCTTGCTGCCTCAAGGAAAACAGGAGTTTTGAGTCATCTTAACTGAAATGTATGGATGTGAATTTTGGAAAGTGTTTATGTACTTAAAACCATCTTTGAATGTTTTGGTGCTTCTCAACCCTTTGTGACACCTTACCTTCATTATTGAGATATTTTGCTTGAAGGTGTTTTATTTGAGTTTTGGAAAGTGTATTTCCAGGTATAAATGTATTTTGTTTGGTGCTTGTGTATACTTTGTGACAGTTTCATTTGTTCCCCCGTGCACTTTCTGTGAAAGGGATTTAAAGTTATGACCAGTTACAGGTCCTGCTGTTCCTTCTGCTGTACCTAAGAGAGAGAGAGAAAAAATAAGGGCGCTCTTGCCTACATAAGTGTCAGTGCCTCAGCCAGTTGGTGTTCCTCAGGCTACTCACTGGTTTCTCTGTGTTCACTTGTGCATACTCTCTCCTACTAGCATGGATCAGAGTGTTAGCCACTTCCTGTGTGTCTTTCCCATTTCCAGTAGAAGAACCATAATCTTTGGGTATGTAAGTTTCTCTGTGAGCTGCTGCTTGGTGAGGATGTGGAAAAAGACCTCTTGCCTATGATGAAGTACCATCTCTCAATTGACCCCCTTCGAAGAACAACCCTAGAAAAAAGAAACGAAAGATGGGACATCAGTTTTATAAAGACATTTTGTCTGTTCAGAAGGATGATTTTTCTTTCCTTAGCCAGGAGTTTATTTGCAGGCTTTCTATCCTGGAGAGCAGAAATCCATGGGTCTGTGTTTGGCTATTGAAAACATAAACCCTTGAACAGCTAAATATCATAAAGAAAACATCTTTACGGAACATTACCAAACATGAGTAACTGCGAA